>NC_091133.1:95855705-96058205 GCF_040183065.1 Periplaneta americana
GGCTATGGATAACAGCGTTACTTTTTCTCCGCGGTGGTGTGATTTCACCATAATTACTACCCTGTTGTTGCTGCTCCATGGTAACACTACTGATACGCAGTGAAGGAAATAGTACTATGTTTCTTGACAAGAGATTATGCTGCGGAGCATGCGCAAACAACTCAGTTGGCTCCACCCGCTTTACGCGCTTCCTTCCCTCTGCCCCTCTGTCCCCGCTCAGAAGGTTCAACATAACTTGCAATGACAGTACTACAACAGCGAATTGAACGTGCGTGTGGAATTGTTCGTAATGAGTTGAACGGGCTGTGTAACGTTCAGAGATCACTAAGGCGGCGAGCACAAGTATGTCTTCAAGTTGAGGGACAGAACTTTGGAAATGCATTACACTAATAATTGTGCAAATGTGTAAAGTCTAGAAGAAATTGCTTTACATTCTTTACTGTATTTGGGTTTAATTCACAAAACGTGCATAAGTGGACTGCCGAGGATATGGGTTTAGTGACTTTGGTGTTTTTGTACTGAAGTCCAAATGCACTATACAGAAGTGATAATTGGTTTACATTTGGTGTGTTATCCTATTTTATTTGGGCGCGCAAGTTCCACGCAAAATGGCGTTAACTCTGGAATTAAAGGTTTTGAGAAAAAGTTGTATAGAACGTTTTAGTCTTAGTTTCACCTCTAGATTACACACACAAAGTATTTACACGTAATAATGAATCACCTTGCATTTTCGCGCGCTCAACAATTGTGTTCCCCATTGTACAACGTTAATTACTTTAGGTACATGGAGAAATTATCTATCCACTACATAGTAAAAGACTTGGGGTGGGAATCTCTCAAATCAAGGCGACGAAAAACCAGACTCACCGCATTGTTTAAGGCACAAATGGGACACAAAGCATGGACCGATATCAATGCTAGATTAGCAACACCATCATACTTAGGCAGGGCTGATCATATTAGGAAGTTTAAATGTAGAAAACAAAGAACGGACGTGGCAAAATTTTCCTTTGTTAACCGCACAGTAGTAGAATGGAATAGCTTACCTGCGGCAATCTTTCAGGGTGGTCCTCTCAAAATCAATACATTTAAAAAAAGGCTGAGAAGATTAGACTGAAAATGTAATTGGAGGTGCAGTGTAATTATTTAAGTTGTGTCATGAAATTAATTAAGTTGCTATGTAATTTAGTTGATATGTAAATAAATTAAAGTGACATGTAATTAATTAAGATGATACGTAATTACTTAAATTGGTAATAGTTGGGGTGAAATAGAAAGTTAGAATTACTTTTGCTTATTGTAGGCGTTATTATAGAATAGTTTTTATTTATAGTCCTAGGTTTATTTCATCTACTTATTTATAGTTAGAAATAAATTTACGTTTATTATATTTTATTTCATTTTCATTGCTGTAATTATTGTATTATTGTAATGGTAATTATTGTATATTAGGTATATATTACTGCCACCAGGTGTATACCCAATTGTAGTGTTAATAAATAAATAAATAAATAAATAAATAAATAAATAAATAAATAAATGAGTGAATGAATGAGTGAGTGAATGAATGAGTGAGTGAATGAATGAGTGAGTGAATGAGTGAGTGAATGAATGAATGAGTGAGTGAGTGAATGAGTGAATGAATGAATGAATGAGTGAATGAATGAATAAATGAATAAATAAATGAATAAATAAATAAATAAATAAATAAATAAATAAATACATACATATGACGTCACTCACACTGGTTTCTGATTGCTTGAGATGGACAAAGCAGCCAACGTGCACTTGAGGAAATAACTACCACATTTTGAAAATAACTTGATTCACGTGTATTGACAGACGTGAATTACACAGGCCTGCACAATTAAAGGCCATAAAAACTTTCCTAAAAAATTATGCTACATTTATTGGGGTCTGAATCCAAAACTGAGCTCAGATTTTCTCTATCACGCACTATTTTTCCGCAGCAAGCATTGACACTTTTAGGAATGTGAATGTAGCATTATTTGATTTAATATGGAAGAGTGAAGAAGTGTCCTGTTGCAAATATTAAAGGTATATTTTACAAAAACTATTAGATTGTCATAATTAATAACTCACATTTAGTCAAACGCTTTAGACCGCCTTTTTCTCTTCATGGTGAAATTGCGTTTGCTGCTTTTCCTTTTGCGTGAGGTTCAAGAGACGTTCTCTGTGGCCAGAGTTTTATTTCCAATGACTGCTTCTTGCTCTGCTGTTCCATTCACAGAGGAAATATGGAAACTTAGTATACCCAGCCTGTGACCAGGAAGCATGCACAACTTCCTCAGATCTCCACAGATCACCCAGTTATGATCTTTATATTTTAACTTTGTAAGAACCAGTTCAAGATTCTCATAAGTTTCTTCAACCCTTTGCAGCACAAATAAATTGTTTATGTTTTTCATTTCATAGATCATAACAAAGCTTTGATCAATTTTGTTCAACATTTTAACTCTGCACACAATTTCAAAACACAGATGGCACCTCTTTGTATACTCAAGAGGTGGTTTCTTGGTGGAATATCTGTGCCATAAAATGTAGAAAGAAAGACAACGATGGTTCTTCTGAACAACCACTATGCTGCAAAAGGTTAAGGTGTACCGAATGACCAACAGGTAACGGAGCATACTTTTTTCCATTGTGCAAAAGCATTGATCACTGCCTTCAGACTTGTTTTGGAGGAATCAATAAAAGTATCCATTCATTCATTTCGTACTGAATATTAAACTTTTGCATTAAACAGGAAATATTACTGCAATATACAAAGACATCCTCTTGTAAAAAGTAGGGAGTAAATTCCTCTTCTCTATTCCTGTATTAACGAAGAGATGCCAGCAAATTCTTTTCTTTTAATCTAGAGCGTAAAAGCTCAGCTTTTCTTTGGGTAACCCTAAATCTCTTATTAAATCATTGAGTTCAAACTGGTAAACTCTTCAGGACTTCCATTTTCAACATCACACAACATTCAAGATTATATTTCTGATGCTCATCAACAGATTAGTACAAAATTTTACATTAGAGCACTGGGTTAGGAATACAGCAAAATCACCAGTATATTAATGCTATAAAACATAAAATATAGTTTTGTGTAAAAGTGGTACGTGACGTACCATTTTTGTTATCATTTCTGGCTTCGGCACACTAGAGTACATAAAGGAGAACAAACATGTTTTAAAAAGTTTCTTTCATCGCAGGCCTGTGTTATCATTAGCTAGACAGATTGGGAGAAGTAACTGAACAAAGCGATTTTATTAGAGAACTAAAACAACCACTGAAATAACATTTCAATAAAATAATGTATTTACTTAAATTTGTTACACTGGAAATTGATGCGAATATTTGGTTACAGAATGAGAGTTTTGCAAAAACTTTGAATTTTTAACGGCTTAAAAACAGGGAAAAGTGACTTTTTTTTACCATTTTCAATTCTACGTAATGCAGTTCAGCATTCTAAATAAAATAGTATACATGAGTCAATTACAATAAAAAGTTGACTGCGTGAGTTCTGTATATATGCCCTCACTTCATCTACAGCAATTATACTTTTGTATAGCACAAATGGTAATTTTATAGAATAAAAAGTGAGTTACGGAGGACTTGTAGGCCTATATTAATATGTGAAAAAATAATTATAAATCTGCTAATGTTTAAACTGTAGATGCAGAAAAAGTTGCTGCCATAATTTTATCGTTTTTTACAGCGTAATAACGGATATTCTGTAATATTTCAAGAGCTCAGATGTAACTTTTAGGTATGTAGCTTTTCATTTAGTCACTATTATATTATATTACTAGCCGTACCCGTGCGCTCCGCTGCACCTGTTAGAAATAAATATAAAGTAATTAAAATAGGATGTTTGATCCAGGGAACATCCGTGTTTGATAGAAGGATAAATCGTTTAATATGTTACTTAATTTAAATTGTATTTAAATAATTAAAATGCGATAATTTTGGTCCAGAGACCACTCATTTGGTGCAATGACAATTCCTTTAACATGTTTCTTATTTGTTATTACATGCAACCATAGTTTAATGAATGTACAAAATAGCCTATTAAGTTTTCTGTGCATAAGAAGCTATTTTAATCTTACCTGTCCTCAATTCACTCAGACGTTACTGTAATAACATTATAGCATTATGTCCATATAGAGAAACTACACTTTCCAATGGTGAAATAATAATTAATTATACAAATCGGTTAATTTAGCATCCGATATTACTTCATACAAACACAGAAACATTCTCTTTATGCTATGCATAATATCTTTCGATTGTTGTTGCCCAAGATCCCTTATAAAGGAAGTCATTTGTTCTTATTTCATTGCACCACCTTAGATGGCGTTATTTTAATTTTAAAACTCATTTATCACATTTAATATCAGTCCTATCAAAATTTTTCAAAGAATAAAACTTATCGAAAATCATTTTTAAAGAAACCTTTGTTATGTAATATTTTTTGCAAAAAATCAATAATAAGCGAGATATTTCGATTTATTTAATTCAGGCCCCCTTATAACCTCCCTTTCAAATAAAGTATTTTGAATGCCATATAACCTAAAATCTAAGTTACAACGAACTTAATTTATATTCCAATTTTCATATAAATCGATTCAGCCATTATCGCGTGAAAAGGTAACAAACATCCAGATAGACAGACAGACAGACAGACAAACAGACACATAAACAAAAATTTCAAAAATTCGATTTTCGGTTTCAGGGTCGTTAATTATATATGTTAGGACCAATTATTTTTGGAAAATCGAAAATTACCGGAAAAATTTCGGCTACAGATTTATTATTAGTATAGATATTATATTGTATTATATTATATTATATTAGACCTATATTATATTATATAAAAACAAATTTTTAAACTTTCATACGTCAGTATAAGTGCACACATTTTAGAAATAAAACATACATACATACATACATACATGCATACATACATACATACATACATACATACATACATACATACATACATACATACATACATACATACATACATACATACATGTTCTGCCCATGGGGAGATCTTTCACTGCAAACCCAGCATTCTCCAATCTTTTCTATTTTCTGCCTTCCTTTTAGTCTCCGCATATGACCTCTATATCTTAATATCGTCTATCATCTGATATCTTCTTCTGCCCCGAACTCTTGTCCCGTTCACAATTCCTTCCAGTGCATCCTTCAGTAGGCAGTTTCTTCTCACCCAGTGAACCAACCAATTTATTTTTCTCTTTCTGATCAGTTTCAGCATCATTCTTTCTTCGCTCATTCTTTCCAACTTCATTTATTATTCTGTCTGTCCACTTCACACGCTCCATTCTTCTACATATCCAAATTTCAAATGCTTCTGTTTATTTCTCTTTATTTCGTCGTAATGTCCATGTTTCTGCTCCATACAATGCCACATTCACACAAAGCACTTCAATAGTCTCTTCATTAGTTCTTTTTCCAGAGGTCCGCAGAAGACGCTACTTTTTCTATTAAATGCTTCCTTTGCCATTGCTATCCTCCTTTTGACTTCCTGGCTGCAGCTCATGTTACTGCTTATAGTACACCCCAAGTATTTGAAGCTGTTCACTTTTTCTACTGTCTCATTCAGAATTCGCAAGTTTACCTTCATTATTTTTCTAGCGAAAATATATGTAAGAACCTGGACTTTTTACAAACAGTTCTTAATAAGATAATATTGAAAGTGATGCGCTACTGAGTTTTGTAATTCCTACATTTTTCATTGTATTTTGAAAATGTTACATCAGTTAGACATTGCTAAAATATATGTGCACAGTTTTTTTCTTCAAGTTTTTATGTTGAAAAATATGACGACAAACATTTTTATAACTTTTTATTTCAAAATTATGGCTATTTTTGGTGAACATTTGTCTGGGTCTCGCATACAGATAATCAATTTCCTAAAAGTTTAAAATGAAGCAAAGTCTTTCTATAATGAAATGGTGCATTGGTTATTTCCTGGTCTATATACAGTGGATTCAGCTTAATAGGATCACGCTGGGACCATGCGTTTTAGTCCAATAATGCGGCAGGTCCTCTTAACGGGAATTTGATATAATTACAGGGCTTTCATTTCAAAACTTTCCAGTCTAAATAACTAATTATTTAAATTGAATTCAATTTAAACAAAAAATCACCTCAATTTAGATACTGAGGGAGAAATCTGAAACCAGGCTTAATTGCATTTTCGATTTCACCTCACCCCTTAGCCACTCCACTTTCAAATTTCAAATGACACCCTTATATTTTTATACTTAAATATGAAAGATATAGAAAAAAAAGGGCCGAGTGAACAGTCAAAATAATTGGTAATGGTCAATACAAAATCAAAGATTCATACACCTAAGTACGCTACATGAACCTAAGTTCGAAGTGTAGTGTGCCAAAGTGCGACTAGAATAATTGACTCTATTTTTTTACGAAACAATTAATGCTGGCGGCACGTATCCGTAATTTTGAAATACTTTTTCCTCAATTAATTGAAGAAGAACGAATGCTTGATGTGTTTGAGCAAGACGGGGCTGCAGCTCATATAGCTCGAGCTTCATTGTGTGCGATTGCGGCGTTTATGGTAACAGAGTAATTAGTGCAGGCTTGTGGCCCGCTCGATCTCCAGACTTAACATCCTGCTTTGTTTATTTGTGAGGTACTATAAAAAATAGAGTGTGTATAAATCAAATCCCGCGAACATTACATGAACTGTAAAACAACGTACCAGAAGTAATAGTCAACATTTCTGAAGCAGAGTTCCAACGTATAAATGAGAATTTGTTACGACGCTACATCTGTCTCATAGCAGATGGAGCAGAATTTCAACAGATTCTTTAAAAAGACAAGCAATGATAAACACGTTCACAATTTCAATTTGCAAAATAGTGGTACTGAGTTAGCCTTGTCCGTTTATCTGATTTATCTTAATGCATAAGAATGTATGTCGCGTCGATCCACCGACTACCGTCCGCTCTGGGACTGGAGTGTCGGGAGGGAAGCGATGTGTGCCTGCGGATATGCGCCGCTGAAAGCGAGCCCGGGTAAAATGATGAATGTAGCGGCAAATAATTTTTTGCATTATCTTAAATAGTATATGACTTTTTCAAAGTTTACACAAAAGCATGTCATGTCAAAACATTAATTGAATTCATTATGTTCTTGTTAATTTTATTCTTATATTATTTCATTCTTTGCGTTTATTGCCTTGTTCCTCTTCTCATTTCTGAAAATTTAATTGTTATTAAAGAATGCTCTATCCATAGTGACAATAATTTACAAATATAGTGGGTAGTTACAGCTTTTTCAGCAATAAATAAATAAATAAATAAATAAATAAATAAATAAATAAATAAATAAATAAATAAATAAATAAATAAACAAGTAAATAACTGAATAAATAATCAACAAAATAAATAAATAAATAAATAAATAATTAAGTGAATGAATAAATAATTAAGTGAATGAATAAATAGGTGAATGAATAAATAAATAAATAAGTGACTAAATAAGTAAATAAATAGTTACGTAACTAAATAAATAAGTGAATGAATGAATGAATGAATAAATAAGTAAATAAATAAATAAATAAATAACAAACTAAATAAATAAATAATATATATGTGTGTACATAGTATTAATTCCTCATTGTACTTAAACAACTTTTGTTTGAAACTATTTGCATTTGGCGCCTAAGAAGAAATTATTTTGGATGGGCAGGATGAATGGGGCGCTGTATAGCGTTCTCGTGTTATAATATCTTATTCATTTCAAGATGCTTCACCAAATAAAATGACATCCTCTTTAGACAAGAGAAATTCTGCTGGAACCATGTAACTTTCCTCCTTAATTAAGGAACATGAAATCTCTTTAAAGAATAAAACAATGTAGTGAAAGTTAGCCTTGTAGTTCTTCATCTCTACTCTCTCGAAGTTTTGTTCACTGAACACTAGTGAGACGTTTCATTTTAATTTATCTGAGACGAAACAAGTTTCTTCGTGCTATGGGGCCCCGCAGTCAGAGGGGAGTTATGCACACATTAATTGCTTCGAGTCCGGGTAGGAAGTAGTGTTCTGTATGAAACTTATTACAAGTTTATATCCTACGCCTAAGAGGTCAATATACGCAATAAGCTAAGTTTTTGTCACTTTCAGTAACAAGGTCGAAATTATGAAGAAATTATTAATTCAATGTACGAAGACTATCTGGAAGTATTTCTCTTCTCTAGTGGTGCTAAGTTTTGTCCACAATGACGCCATTTTTTGTCGTACGAATATAGTGTGCATTCAGCTGCGGTTAAGTGAAATTCGTGTCGACTTTATTTATTTTACAGCTACTCTTAATATAAAGAAATAAATAAGTAAATAAATAAATAAATGCATTTAAATAAGTAAATAAATTTAAATAAATAATTAAATAAATAAATACTTAAGTAAGTAAATAAATACGTATTTAAATAAATAAATGAATATATAAATAAATAAATATTAATAAATAAATATAAGTAAATAAATACATCTATACTAATAATAAATCTGTAGCCGAAATTTTTCTGGTAATTTTCTATTTTCCAAAAATAATTGGTCCTAACATATATAATTAACCACCCTGAAACCGAAAATCAATTTTTTGAAAATTTTGTTTGTATGTATGTCTGTCTGTCTGTATGTTTGTTACCTTTTCACGCGATAATGGCTGAATGGATTTCGATGAAAATTGGAATATAAATTAAGTTCGTCGTAACTTAGATTTTAGGCTGTATGACATTCAAAATACATTATTTAAAAGGGGCGGTTATAAGGGGGCCTGAATTAAATAAATCGAAATATCTCGCTTATTATTGATTTTTGTGAAAAATATTACATAACAAAAGTTTCTTTAAAAATAATTTCCGATAAGTTTTATTCCTTGAAAAATTTTGATGGGACTGATATTTAATGAGATAAATGAGTTTTAAAATTAAAATAACTGCCATCTAAGGCCGTGTAATGAAAAAAAAAAAAAAAACAAATGAATTCGTCTATAAGGGGCTTTGGACAGCAACAATCGAAAGCTATGAAAGATAGCCTACAGAGAATGTTTCTGTGTTTGTATGAAGTAATATCGGAAGCTAAATTAACCGATTTGTATAATTAATTATTATTTCACCATTGGAAAATGTAGTTTCACTAGACGGACATAAAGCTATAATGTTATTACAGTAACTTCTGATATAATATAATACAATATAGTGTAATGTAATGCAATGTAATATAATATAATATAGTATAGTATAGTATAATATAATATAATATAATATAATATAATATAATATAATATAATATAATATAATATAATATAATATAATATAATATAATATAATATAATATAATATAATATAATATAATTTATTTGAAGGGTTCAGAACCATAGTGGGCCAAGCGCCATTTATTGAATACGTAGAAAACAAGGGTTAAAATTAAGTTATTACCATAATTCAATGGAAACCTATAACAAGTAAAATAAAATATACACATTAAATCTAAATGATGTCAATCTTCATTAAACTATGGTTGCATGTAATAAAAATTAAGAAACATGTTAAAGGAATTGTCATTGCACCAAATGAGTGTCTCTGAACCAAAATGATCGCATTTTAATTATTTGGATGCAATTTAAATTAAGTAACATATTAAACGATTTATCCTTCTATCAAACACGAATGTTCCCTGGATCAAATGTCCTATTTTAATTATGTAATTACTTTATATTTATTTCTAACGGGTGCAGCGGAGCGCACGGGTACGGCTAGTATTTAAATAAATAAATGAATGAATAAATATTAATAAATATTAATAAATAGGTAAATATTAATAAATAAACAAATATTAATAAATAAATATTAATAAGTGAATAAATATAAATAAATAAATAAAAATATAAATGTTAGTAAATAAATACATATTTAAATAAATAAATGAATGAATAAATATTAATAAATAAATAAATATAAATATTAATAAATGGATATTAATAAATGAATAAATATTAATAAGTGAATAAATATTAATAAGTGAATAAATATTAATAAATGAATAAATGTTAATAAATGAATAAATGTTAATAAATGAATAAATATAAATAAATAAATAAATAAATAAAGAAGTAAATAAATAAATAAATAAATATTAATAAATACATAAATAAATACATAAATAAATAAATAAATAAATAAATAAATAAATAAATAAATAAATAAATAAATAAGCATTTTTTTGCAGTTCATGTTGTTTGTCAGATAAGTTAGTTATTAATATACCTTCAATAATATCTTTAATTTTCAATCTCATGACTTATATTTAGAAGTATTGACTTGTTAATACATAATGGTTATACTATAAAATGAACATGTGATGCCGTGGTAGGCTAAATGTTTATATTTTCATTTTATAAACATTATGTATTAACAAGTTAATACTTGTAACATGGTAAGTCATAAGATTGAAAATTTAAAATATTGAAAGACTCACACTGTGCAAAAACTCAAATCTAGCAGTACAAAATTAATAACTTCTGTGCGTTCTAACGGATTGTATTGACCTTGGAGGTGTATAAAAATTCTGATTACGTTTGCGTAAGAGGAACTATCTCTATATAGGGGTGAATTTAGAAAAAATACTTTTCTCCTCTCCAACAGATTTGTATGGAAGTTACATATAGCATATATTTTTTGTGTCCGAACTGTGTTTACTGTTCCATACGAGGAAATACTAAACTGTTTTTTTTTTATCTGAGTGTACTATACTGCAATTTGCTTGTAGATATCCCCTCACCTTCTCTTAGTCGCAATCTCATCAAACTTAGTAAATAAGCTCTTCACAGTAATTACGTAGTGAACCTTACGATCGGGTATCAAGTTTCGGAAGCTAATCATAACTTTTAATTTCTATAGCACATAGGCCTACTGTAATTTGTTTCACATATACCTATTATGGAGGCAAACCCTTAATTTAAGGGGAGGAGGTAGTGATGCCTGTGCGATTAAAGAATTTCAGTACTAAAGTTTAGTTTAATATTTCTAAGCTTTTAGTATTCAGAGTGGAATAAAAATTGTCATGGTTATACAATAAATAACTCTAAATTCAGTGGCATAAAAGACAACTAATTAGTTTCTAATCCAACTGGAGAAAAAAGCTCTAACTGATAACCTGTTTTCCCACTTTGTTAAATGTGCTTGAAGCTTCAGGTACACATTACTTTCTACAATCTTCACTAACATGCTTTCTATTATTTAAGTTATCAAGTATTGTATTTTGTAAATTCTAAAGCAAAATTAGTTAAATATATCACCCTTAGTGAAAAAAAAAACTTACAAGCAAATATTCTCATGGCGGCAGAAAAGAAAGTTAATTTTTTCTTCCACTATGTTGTTGTTTTGTGTCAATTGTCCGAAGACAGGTCTGAACCGCACGAGTGATATCAAGAAGGTACCACTTATGAGGCTACTAGGCCAGGAGATAATGGGATAGGGTGACCAGTTCCTTTTCCCGTCCATTGTATACATCGCTGACTAGCTACATATTACACTAATCAGACTTCAGATTTATTTATTTATTTTTCTAATAATTGTAACATTAAATATAACATATACAGAAAAACATTAGCTCGTCCCTGAAATAGTAGAACTCGTGCTCAGGGGCGGATTCAACTGAATTGAAATTAATAAGTATACAATACAATTGTCTTATGCCTACTATGCAATTAGAATATATAAAGTTAAATTTACAATTTTTCAATTTTTATAAAATCCATACATAACTTTTTAAATTTAATACTAGAACTATTAGAATTGACAAGATTAGGATATTTAAATATAAATTTGTTATATATTCTTGGGCCTAAATTACCACTATGATTAAATACTGTAACAGTGTTACATTTTGGTTCAAACAATCTTAAAGAATTCACACCTTTTGTTTCATAACTATGAGAATACAATTCAAAATTATTTCGACTTTTATGTATGAATTTTATTAATACAATAGCCTATAATAAATTTGTCTTATGGTAAGTACATTAAAGTCTAAAAAAAATTTTTGAGATGGAAAATCAATGGGTTTATGAAGACATATTTTAATTATTTTCTTTTATAATAAATACAGTGGATTAAAATTGGATTTAAATGAGCTACCCCATCCTATAATTCAGATTGAAATAAAGTTAAATATATTGTGCGTAATAAACTTATTGACAAGTAATTCCTCAATAATGCATACAAACAGTTGTTCTTCCTCTGACACACATTGTCAAGTGAGATGTACTGCCTGATAATAGATGTACATATCAGCCAGAACCTCAATCAGAGGATCCGACGTGATTACCATTGTGAAATTCAGTTGCGAAACTTTGCGAATACAGTCGATATTAGTTTCATAGACACGGCTCTCAATATCCCGGCGGCAACTTTAGTTCGGTTGCGGAGCAAAGAGGAGTTCACGGAACTATGAACTTTTCAATCACATTGTCAATGCGTAAAGACTTAGAGTGGGTTATTTTACGACGCAGTATCAGCATCTCAGGTTATTTAGCGTCTGAATGAAGTGAAGATGATAATGCCGGTGAAATGAGTCCGGGGTTCAGCACTGAAAGTTACCCAGCATTTTCTCATATTGAGTTGAGCGAAAACAACCCCGGGAAAAACCTCAACCAGGTAACTTACCCCGACCGCGATTCGAACCCGTTATCTTATCTCCCGTCAATTCTAGGAAGAGCGGTGTTCAGAATAAACCTCGCAGAGACTTCCTCGTAAGCTCCCCAGAGTAGAACCGGTTTATATTTGATGGACTTACATATGTTCCAAGTAATATTGAATATGAAATTAAAATCACCCTGAGGAATTTATCTTACATTATCATGGCGAGATAGATAAAATACGAAAGGAATGAAAACAGGTTCCTAAAAATAATATAGACTGCCTTATTTCATGAATTTCAGTTTGTGAAAGAAGTTATTTTTTTTTTTTTGTTTCTGTGCCTGAAGGAAAGGTGCCTGTATGGAACAGAGGTCATTCAAAAAACCTCTTTTTTGTGAAAGTAGTAGTGAAAGTGAGAAAAGGAAAGGTCAAATTTTGCCCGGAGAAAATTTCGTTCGCGGGGGCGTCAACTTCACGTGCTGCAGAAAAAAGAGATGAAGCAGATCTTGTAAAAGAGCTGTCAGAGGCATTTCCACAAAGGACTACACGAAATAAGGAGACTAGACAAGCTCTGCATTTTTCTCAGCCTACACCAGGGATGCTCACAATGTTCCCGCGTGGGCACTGTATACACCATCCCTTTATTTCTCCCTCCACAAATATTCCACCTGTCTGCGTGTGCATAGTTCAGAGTGCTGCAGAACAGCTCTTACTGTGGGGAGCTCACGAGATCAGCCCTGGTAGGAATGTGGAGTAATGTCAATCCTACACGCAGGCAACAGCCAGGGTAAAGCCATTCTTGCTCGCAGAAAATGACGTAATGATTAGGGAGCGAATTTTTATGTGCTAAAAAGTACGAAAATATTTGCTAAAAATAAAAAAAAATATATTTTTTTTAAATATGACAAAATACCTTACTTAGCTTGAAAAAAGAATGTTGCTAGGTACTCACCAACCACACTTAAGTGCTAGTAGTTGGCCGAGAATTGCAGTGAACAACAAAGGTCATCTCCAAATTCTCCATCACAAATGCATGCCGATTATCTCTGAACAACGACTTGTACTGTGAAAACGTTCTTTCCACATCACAGGATGTCAGACGTGCATATTTAAAGAGAGGAATGTCACAAACACATACACCGTCATTTTCACCTAAAGGCACATCCTCCAATACTTGAGAACTTTACACATTTTTTTTTATATCCACTGTTTTTCCCAAACACATTCTGGAATTTGTCCCTTAGTAATTGTGCTACTGAACCTGGTAGAGAGTCTAGTTTAATTTCCACGGCACGCACCTCCCTGTTTCAGACAGCAGGTTTTTGGATGTTTCGAGTTTTTTTATGGTGTCACACAAAAAGCTTAAATTTGCTAATAGGAAAGCCAAATCGTTTTTTAAATAACCATCTTTCAGTATCTCTTGAAGGATATCGATTGACGAAGCCCGATAACAGGAAATCACAAGAAGATATATTCCCTTACTTGATAGACATAAGTGAGAGGCGAGAGATTTGTTTAAATTAAATAATGTTCATACCGAGCTCTTACCTGTTGTGTTTCACAAACAAAGGGTGGAATGAAATCATTTTCAGCAACAATAAACATTCCTAATTATGTGTTGAAAGATCTCTCCTCCTTGTCCATGTTAATTTATTCTCTAATAATAACAGTGATATGTTGCCTAGCAGTTCTTAGAACTTGAGGCGATACTATTACGAAAATGGATCTCGGATACACCACACAGTGCTTAGAAACACTAAGCAACTAAGTATTCTTTAATAAGTTAACGTACTTCTGAGCGACATAATTGATTTAGTTTTAAAATATTTAAAAGTTCTTGTAAAAATTATTTAAGTAAAAAAAAAAACTCCAACATTTATGTGTTTATAATAGATTTCCAGAAAATATGTATTTACATAATTTTTTTGTGAAAATATGTGTTTTTATGCGAAATAAAATTCAGGTTTTAAACTTGAAACTTCACGTTCGGAATTTTTAACTTTGTTAATTGTGTTTTATCACACGCAAAAAGAATATTTAATTACATAGGAATCCGCTTCTTAGTAATGATACACTACTAACCACGTTACAATAACTAACCAATGTAAAAACATTCGATCAACTTTTAAACAGTTTCAACTTATACATCACACCCACACAGAGCTAGTCTCAAACTATTATCTAATATTTTCAGCCACAGTATAATTAAACATCATGTGCTCACAGTGATGTCATCTGTTTAGTGTCATAAGAATCATATTCATTACACGTTATCTTATCTCCGGTCAATTCTAGGAAGAGCGGTGCTCCATAATACACCTCGCAGAGACTTTCTCGTAAGCTCCCCACAGTAGAACCGGTTTATATTTGACCGGTCGCAGAACAACCCGCGAAGTTCAACATTCGACCGAATATCCGGTCTTCAAGCGGTTGCGCCTGATGCCGCTGGTTAGACAGAACCACAGTTATATCGGACAGAATACCAAGTGCATTTCATCATACAGGAACTCTGATAACATTTTATAACTACACAAATGGAATAACAATTGAATGAAATTTACTTTCTATAATTAAAAAAATTTTAGCTTGAGATAGGATTATAATTAATTGGACACTTTGGTACATTTATCTTCATATATAGATCAACTAATGAACACCATGTTCTGACGAAGATTTTTTTTCAGACATGAGCTTACTCTTCACCAGTACAAATTAATGCAATCGCAAGCTAAAGAAACAAATTATGGTATTTATCCTCATATCATAAACTTCAAAATTTAAAAAGCAATAATGTTACCCATCTTCTGCAGCTATTTCTGTAGGAGTAAAACTACAACCAATTTTAGACCACACTCTACAGCGCAATACCAATATCCAGGATGAGATTATGTGTAGGGATATGCCAGTAAATGTAATGAAAATTGTTTATTTTTGGTTTATAAGTCGTAGAATTATAGATAAATAGTAAATTTACAGGCGTCATGGAGTGAAGATGCAATTATGAAGTAGAAAATTAACGAGAATGGTCCGCCTTAGTAAATTTAAATGCGGGGAGTATAAAGATAGAAATAAAATGAAATATAGAAATTTTATTTAAAATTCGAAACATCCTTACAATCCCATTAATGCTTTTATAACAATCACGAACAGCATAAGCGTTTCACGCAATTATTGGGATTAAATGAATGTCGTGCCAGTTTTTAAGGTCGATAATAATCCTTAGCATGTCTATATTGGGAAAGAAAATAAAACTAGGTGTCCCGTGTAGTACATTTATGTCACGTAAAATAGTCCATTTCTTTGACCATATCAAAATTTACATTGAGCACAATAGCCCCACATCTGTGGTCTAATTTTTCCTAGCCCTGACCCATGAACGTTGTATAATATAAATACAGCTTTTGTGAGTCAGTTACAGTATGCCTAGAACGGATGATATTAAAGGACGCGCAGGTTCTGAATTGAATCCTCTATGCAAAAGTAATAATTTATTTTCGGAGTTAAAAATGGAGCACAATATAGAGTTTGTGGATCAGTAATTACCACTGTTAAATAATCCAATTTAGAGGACCATTCTAAAACATACCATATTAATATGGAAAAGACCACCGGCGTGGCTCAGTCGGTTAAGACGTTTGCCTGCAGTTCTGAAGTTGCGCTCGGGAGCGGATTCGATCCCCGCTTGGGCTAATTACCTGGTTGTTTTTTCCGAGGTTTTCCCCAAGTGTGAGGTGAATGCCAGGTAATCTGTGGCGAAGCGTCGGCCTCATTTCGCCAAATATCACCTCGCTATCACCAATTTCATCGACGCTAAATAATCTAGTAGTTGATATTTACTTATTTACAAATGGCTTTTAAGGAACCCGAAGGTTCATTGCCGCCCTCACATAAGCCCGCCATCGGTCCCTATCCTGTGCAAGATTAATCCAGCCTATATCATCATATCCCACCTCCCTCAAATCCATTTTAATATTATCCTCCCATCTACGCCTCGGCCTCCCTAAAGGTCTTTTTCCCTCCGGTCTCCCAACTAACACTCTATATGCATTTCTGGATTCGCCCATACGTGCTACATGCCCTGCCTATCTCAAACGTCTAGATACAGCGTACAGCGTAGTTGATACAGCGTCGTTAAATAACCAAGTAAAAATATATGAAAATGTTTTAGGACTGAATCGTGAAGCTCTTTTGAATGATCTTATTAGTGGTAAATTTTGGATGCCAATAGGAGTACCATGAATATTTAATGCATTTATTAGAGATTTATCTTCTGGAAATAAGGTTTGTTTTTCATTTTAGTTTCATTTTTAAAGTAGTATTCCTTCTTTAAGTTTGTTGACATTTTCAGATGCAGTTGAGTTATTTAAAATTAAGGGAAATTGCATACAGTATACATAATTTCACTGCTTTGACTGTAAGAGGTTCGTGATTTATTTCACTTTGTACCGTTGGAACAACTCGCTCACCCAAGCCGTCCTCGCGCATTATGGTACCGTTTCGGCTCAGAACCGGTTCTCCATGCATGAAATATGTACGCAGTTTTTGTGTTGATCTCTGCAGGATTTCACCCGCTCATTACTACTATTTGCGAACCATCTCCTTCCCCTACCTCTTCCTCTACATTTTCACTCTCTACTTCGCGTAATGAGAAAGTAATTACGGAGGCCGATTCTGGTATAATAATCAGCGTCTATCAGCACTCATCAGCTGAAAATAATTTCAGCTTGCAGAACGCTGAACTGGAGATGGAAATATATTTTTGAGAATAAGAGGTACTCTCGAGACAAATTATATTAGAGATAGGTCTGTACTGAGTTTTGCACTGAACTCCCTATAATTACGTGTACCATAACGAGGTTTACGTTGAATATATTCACACCCAGTTTCCGCGAGGGAAACGTTATCTTCAATTCTCCGATGACAATAGAACTCCGATCCTCTTTGTCGGTAATAACTAAACACTCGCTATCAGTTTGGGAGTGATTAATCGTGATAACGAATGAATCGTGCTAATGCAGTGTCTATACGCATTGCTTGATGGAACTGTGTTAAATTACATTCACAACTGAACACGAATATCTACTTTAAAGCAGGAGTGCGATTTAATATTTAATGCTGCGAAATGAAAAACACTAGAAATTAAAATTGAAGTGTACTTATATTTGTTCCGTTTCATTAAGTGGAAAAAATTGGTAAATTTGAAAGCTTTTATATCCTTACAAAAAGTACAGAGCAAGTGTTGTAATATTTAAAATAAAAAAGAAAAGAGTGTATAGCGCTTACGCATGGCAGAAGTGAAATGTGTTAAGCTATAAATGTGTAGTAATCTTTTTAAATGTTCTTGCAATGACAAACGAATTTTTATTAAATTTAACACTTTTTTTTAGTAAAATTTCCTTCACAATTAAAAATGAAACCATTCTTTCATTGTTTTCTGCCCAAGGTCAGGTCTTTCACTGCAAACGCAGCATTCTCCAATGTTCCCTATTTTCCGCCTTCCTTTTAGTCTCTGCATACGATCCATATATATCTCAGTGTTGTCTATCATCTGATTTCTTCTTCTGTCCCTTCAGTAGGCAATTTCTCCTTTGCCAGTGACCCAGCCAATTTCTTTCTCTCTTCTGAATTAGTTTCAGCCTTATTCTTTCTTTACCAATTCTTTCTATAGTTTTCACCTTATGAGGCGATAGTACAATTGTAACTGTTTACAAAAATTGATACAACTCAGTTTTTTTTAAAGATATTTCAGGAGTTCTTTTACCATTAGATTTACAGGAAGATTAACTACAAAATGGCTTCACTTGATTTTTGATATGCTTTACAGAAACATTATAACTGATTTTAGAATATCATAGATTTCATTTTTCAAGTTCACTTCTCTGCATATTATTATTTATTTTCATATTTAATTTCAAAATCAAAATTCCATTGAAGCCAAATCTTTTTAAGTGGTATGTTTAAGATCTGTACAAAATGTTAACTTCCGATTAGTGATAGTTTATGAGTTATATCAATTTATGGTGAGTACAGTGACAAAATACGAGTAATCAATTTATGGAAAACACATCTAAAGAGTCACTTGATATAAACTCTCACTGGAAGGGCCAGACAGTGATTGTTGTGGCCTTACTATACTGTGTTTACTAAACATGTAAATACACAATTATTTTATAGTGAGATATATTAACTCTTAAAATTTAATGTGAGATACTCACATCATCCTTGAATAAGTGCATTGCAGTGAAGAGTTACGTGCATTTTGAACGACTGCAAATAAACCTCCGCCGATGGTCACTTAAACAGTTTTTATTTTGGGAAAATGTACGTTCGACATCACACGATGTAATACGTATTTGAAGAACGGAAAGTCACTATTTTTAGTACAACAACTTCAGGTGTCTTGTCCTGACCTGATAGTACATAATTTATAATACGAAGTTGTTAATAGACAGAATTTTTAGCAATAATGTTTCTCAACTTACATTTCACTTTTTCTGAAATTAGTGAATTGTTATTTTGGATAACGGTTTGTGATACTTTATCCACTATATTAAGGGCTTATGAGAGTTGTAGTTTAGACGATTTTAACAGGATGATGCTTTTGGACACGATTTTAAAATTAGAAACAATGAACAGAATATCTTCCAATAGCTGTTCAGAAGGCAATGATTTTACAGCTGCAACAGCGGAACTGTCTGTGCTATCCAATGCATCAATTACCTCCATTATTTTGCCGTAATGTTCTGCATAATAATTAACAGCGTTCAACTACATTCCCCAACGGGGCAAGACTGGCTGCGAGGGTAAGGGTATTCCAGGGGCAATTATTTGGAACAGCAACACTCTCATTGTAGTATGTTTGATTGAATTCTTGTCTGCACTGAACAAATGTTAAGCTTTGACTATTCCAACCACAATAATGCAAAAACAATTGCTTACATAGGTATACATTAGCTGTAGCTGCTTTATCGATTTGGATCGGTCACAACTCTTAACATGAACTGCTTATACTACGAGACCGGGCGGTCGCTTACCTCATCTATACTACCGTACGTCGGCAGTCTGATAGCATGCTGCGTGTGGCAATTCAACGAAATCTAGTGATGAGCGTTATGTAATAGTGACGTAATGCCAGGGAAATTTTGACACTTGTCGGCTTTCAGATTACATATTTAGACATTTTCCTCCCTCCAGATATGTTACCATCTCTGTGGCGTCTCAATACTTCGTAATTTTCCTGGTAAAATTGGGGAGGGATAGCCTACTTGATACATGATACCCTCTGGGCTTGTGTGTTTTGTCGGAACAGGCGGCTAGGTTTAATTACTATGGATACAAACTCTCTATTAATAAAGCAGATAATGTGTTTATACAAAATTGATTACAGCTTATATAAATATAAGAATATTAACGGCCAACGAGAGAATAAAATCATGTAATATGAAAGAATGGTTTTCTCGGCATTGACGGAAGCGCCATTCATAAAGGTCATTGCAGGGTATTGGTAAATTAAAGAACTGAACTTGAAATGCCTCCATGAGTTTGTGAGTTAGTGATAGCTATTATTTATAAAATGTATGACATTCGGATGAAAAAGAAATGCCCAGGGCTACAAAAACTTATAGGCCTATTTACATCCCAATGAACAGATTTAATATTATATTATTGTTATAATAATAATAATAATAATAATAATAATAATAATAATAATAATAATAATAATAATAATAATAATAATAACAAAAAATGAAGATTTTATGAACTGCTGACTATACTAGATTAGACAGGAATAAAAATTAGGATATTTTGAAAGAATTAAATATTGACCAAATTTTAGAGAAAATTAAACATTATAGACACAAATGGAAATCTCATATACTCAGGATCCCTAGAATAAGGATACCACATCAAGCACTAAATTACCGCCCTTTAGGAACAACAATGGAGTGAGACCGTAACAGGTCACCAGGCTTAATACATGATAGTCATTATTAGAGGAGAAAAGTTCGCTCCGGCTCCGGGGATCGAACCCGGATCCTTGCTTCTACGTACTAAGTGCCCTAACCACTGAGCTACGCCGAAGTTCAATCCACTGCACCGAAACGAATCCTTCTCCTCTAGTGTTTTTCTCTTTGGGTTCTGACTCCTAGTTCGACATATATGTTCACATATATTAAGTCAATTGCCATTATACAAGGAGCGCACTCAATTGAGTGACTTGGTGGCCGGGATGCCGCAGTAATATGCATTGTTGGGCGAACAATCTAAGTAAAGATTAATTTTTGGTGCTACAAAATATATCTATTATGGTAACAATGATTATTAGCGGAGAAAAATTCGGTTCATCACTTGATCACTTCAGATAGCTACACTTTGTTACACATTTGTTCATCAATGTTACTTGTAGAATTTTCACAAGTTGTCGTTCGATTGTTTTCCATGTAGGGTCAATTTATTGGTGGTTTTAAATTAATATAGAAATTTAAGGGTCCATTTCTTAAATTCTCCAAACTTGAAGTTTCGTGAAAGTCAATGTAATGTAGTTTTCACTGCAGAAGTAGGTAGAAAGGCGTAGACATTAGAATTTGCTTTGTACTCACGTGAAATATCTCTATTAATTCTTATTATTACTGTTTTATACTGGGGGAAAAAGTGTTTTCGTGTTGGCCATCGAGGCGTTGAAATTACATGTTGAACTCGTGTTTACTATAATACTTAGGGACCCTGGAGATTCTCTCATTCGTAACTGTAGTCTATTATTCTCACCTCGTGTAGCAATTTAATGTTTCCAGTGCATAGCAGCGTATGTCTGAAGAAAGTGTAATAAACGTCAGTTACATTTGTGCTATTTGGTAAATTCTGCTTCCTCTTCTATTCTTTTCTTTAGGCTTATGACCTATTCGTAATGAGATTACAGGCATCCGAGTCTTTCTGAACTCTTACCTACATCAGGTGGTTTGCTGCTTGAGATTTTCACAATTCGGTCGTCTGCCATTCTACTAATGAGCTCTTTAGAACATTAATTCCTTCCCCTAATGTTGCAGTCTCCATTTGGTTGAATTTCACACTGCTTAATGCTACTTTTAACGCGAAACGTTTATCCTCGAGGTTCCTGTTTTGAACGGGGTGTACAACAGGCTATCCTGGTAGATCAACAGAAGAAGGCATATGTTTGCCATAACTTGCGAATAGGTGCCAAATTTCTCCATATAATTTTACATGTCACTGGATTATTATTTGAGGTTAGAGATTCAGATTCAGAATTTACAATCAATGCTTAAAATCATTAGAAGTTTTGAAATATATCAATTTATAATCCAAATTCTTAAGAACTCATTGCAAATTGTACAGTGTAATTTATACACCGTGTTCCGCTTAGAGGGATCGAGAAATAAATGCTCACCATTTAAAATCGGATGAAGATATTGTTTTGATTTACATCTGACAAGATGCAGAAACTGTCCAAATTTATGCACTAATGGGTTAAAAACAGTTGCATGTTGCACTAACGTTTATCGTGGAAACAAGCCTGGCGCCATTCAGTAGAACGTTCCGTCATTGAACCATTCTACTTCATCGAGGCGACAGTCACAGGGAATGTGTATCTGGACATGTGCAGAACTTTTGTTGTTGATAAACTTCCCCAGGATCGGTTTTCAGCAATATGGGATCCCATCCCATTACTATGGAGCAGTGCGTGGCTTCTTGAATGCAAACTTTCCCAGTAGGTTGATCGGAAGAGGAGAACCCTTGCCTGGACACCTAGGTCACCCAACTTCACGCCCACTGACCTTTTTTCTGGGGCTTTATGACGAATGTTGTGTACCAACGTGGTGCAGTTGACACTCTCGAAAAACTGAGACAACGCATTATAAATGCAGCTGCGCTAATCACTCCACAAATGTTATGGAACACTTGGCGGAAGGTTGAGTACCTTTTGAATGTCTTCAGGGTAGCTCGAGGCGCACACATCGAGTTGCACTGACTATTCTCCGAAACTCGGAGGGTTTTCACATAAAGTTGTACAAAGGTTATGTTATAAAACCATTATTTATGCTTAAAATTAGCACTTATTTCTAGATCCCTCTAAACGGGACACGGTGTATTTTAATAGTTAATTATAGCACATAACAAAAATTATGCATACTTCACTCTTTTGTAGGTTTTATTTTTATGTATTTTTAAAATTATTTGTCTTACAGTTCTGAAGCCCCGAGGTCCTTCTCTGTTTGAGAATAGATGATTAAATTTATTATTTAATAAATGTTTAAGCATCTGACGTAACTTGTTTAGCAACGGCAATTAGTTTCGTCACACTATTCTGACGCCACTTCCTTAGCAACAGATCAGATTCTTGTACAAGTACTATTAGTACTGTGTTAATTAGAAGGATATACTTATTTTTTTCATAAATTATACTGGGTGTTCATTTCAAAGTGCGTCATGACGTCATTGTTGTGAGTCAGCGATTTGAAGCGAGTTTCAGCTTTTATGTCAGAGAAGTTGCCTATTAATCAAGGCGTTCAATCTGAACTTGAGAACGTGTACGGTATAACTTGAATGTCATAGCAACAGATGGCGGTCTGTAAAGTCTGTGTGCTACCATAACCTCTTTCGAACTGTGTTTTGCGCGGGCAAGTCGTACGCAGGGTATTTGTTATCATCGATTGCGTACGGCAACATTCCACAACTCAGATCAAAATGCTCCGTGTCCATGTTGACCGTCCAAGTTAATGTCAACAAATACGTAAGTAATCGTCTTAACCCTCTCCCCATATCCCGACAGTAAGAAAAAAACTCACTTCAGTACGTGTTTCCAAACAGTTCACATTCTTGCCACTACTGGCGTTACCGTACGTATCGGTAAGTAATCTTCAGAATGAACGCCGTACTTGCTAGGCAACTTCTCTCACATTTAGGTAATACGCCTCTACGGAAGTGTAGGAAGATTGAATTCTCTAGGCTCATCTGCTAGCCACATGACGACATACAGCGAGCCATGACACATTTTGAACTGAACACCCAGTATTTCTTATTCCTCTTATCATTAACAATAGTATAATAGAACAAGTGAAAAATTTCTATTATGTAGATTGAGATATTTCGTACTATTGTGAAGTTGACATAACAATATTGAATAGATTTCATATGCATACAAACAATATTGTTCTTTCTCTGACACATATCGTCAAGTGGGATGTAATGTCTGCATTAATAAAATTGTTGAAGATGAACTTCTCTGGAGGAATTTTCAGAGAGTACTTCTAAGATAAATTAGAGCATTTCTGACTGTATTGGGAATGTTTTCATCCACCATAAATATTTTAGACAGTATTGGTCGTACTAACATTATCTAGTTACCATACTCTTGTATTTATTGTTAATTGTCAAAAGTTTGGACAAAATGTCAAATTGAAATGGAATTCTGTGTATTCTGTAAGACGTTTTAGCCTGGAAGAAGCGAGAAAACATGTTCTCTTCATGCTGTCTCACACAGAAAGTCTTCTTCACGACTTGTATACTAAAGTACCTAATTAAATTGCGTCATGTACTGCTTCTGTTAGTCGGTAGGTCTTGGGAATATATTGTAGAATTCTAGTTTCTATCCGTTCAATGAGTAACATGTTAATTTGTCATTCTCAGGGTAATTTTGAAGTAATTTACTCTTCATTTCATAAGATTAAGTGAAATTCTACATAGTGTATAGTTCTACAAATATTACATTACTTACAGGAACGTAGTGCAACGTGTATGCAGATCGTCTCCGGGAGGAAATCTAATTACAACTTTACGGAAACAATATCGTCTTTGTTTCTATTTTGTGCCAACTTTCAGAAATGTTGTTGTTACGTCAGCAAATCTAAGAGAAATTTAATTATATTGATATCTCTTGCGCTCCCCAAAATATTTAATAGGACTGATTACTGTTAATTTGATATTTTATTAAGCTTGACAATCTATAGGAATAGCCCCATTTCTCTGTTCATATTTACCCGTTACAGAAAATATAATGAAAATGCATTGTGTTGATAAAACATTGTTTTCGATATCTCCACAAAAATAAAACTTTCAGCATCTGTGTTAGAGAAAGGGTTCCTGGAATTTTATCTGAATGCTTTGTAACTTCTATTAAATAATAAATAATATGCTTTCAAATAGAGAATAGCCTCGGGGAGCCAGAAATATCAGTTTTTAAAATTATTTTACACATTTTGTTTTTATTCATTGTATATTAGTCATTTCATCCGAAAATAAAACACACGAAATATGATTTTTGTTACTTCAAAAAAACAATGCAGTAAAATAGCGGATTATTTACAATTGATATCAAAGTTTTCAAGAAGGATAGAAAACTAAGCTCTGATTACGAATACAGGTCAATATCGGTGATTCGACAGATCACAAATCATAGGTGAAAAATATTATTTTTTGATGCAAGAAGTTTAAGCATCATTTACTTATCAAAATAACTGTCTGCCTAGTCTCGTTCTAGGCTTCCACTCAGGCTAACGTCCGTCAGCAAGAATTTCCTGTTTGCTGAGAAAGACGCCGGAAGATATGTTAATAGGCGAATTTTCCGGTCAATGTCCAAAATTCATTCAGAGTCTTTCTGTGAACACTGTACGCACGTCTTTTTTTTTTCGTTTCACACCTTAAACACTTCCCGTTTCACAAAATTCAGTAACCAAATTATGAATCTTAATAGAATCCGGAACTCGAACACCTGGGAATTTCTCTCGAAATTTCCTGAAGACACGATCGGATTCAGTACCAACACTACTATTTGAACACTATTTGAGAACTAGAATAATTAGGCCTATTATATTTCATTTCTCCTTACCTTCCCTAGCAGACTGTATACAATCACCAATAAAGAAGAAACATGTAGAAACTGCTACAGTACCTCATCGCTCCGTAATCTCATTAGACAGAGCTTCTCTCCACACGAATTGTCGGCCAAGGCCAAGCTAACCTTCCGCTGAAGTTCCGTCGTGCTAGCGTTTCGCAGCTAATCCGCTCATCCAAGAGTTAGGCTAGTGACATATCTTTTGTAGTTATTGTGAACACAGTTTTGTTTCCTTGTATTTAAGGATGTATGTTTCGAAAAGCTACTGTTTCTCTTCTTAACGTATATGTCAACTTGATCGGCCTTAAGGGCTTGAATGAATAAAAATATGTTACTGTACGAGCTTATAATAGTACATTATGCAACGAGCCTATAATGATAGTAATTAAGAATCGAGTATGGATATTTATGAAACGAGCGCAAGCGAGTTTCATAATTTTCATACGAGCTTCTTAATTACCATTATAGGCGAGTTTCATACGACTTTTTATGCTCGACCATATATCTAACTTGAAATTACCGGTATTCAGATGTATACATTTTATTTGTATCTGACAAGATCGGAAGTGACCTTGTTCTAGGTCGTGAATTGTGAGATGTGCGCAGACGCGAAAATATTGATTTTTTTCGAGGAACAATAATGTCATTGACCTTTATGTAATCCTGTTAAACTTGATAATATTATAATATTATAACCTTGATTACTGAATTCGACATTGAAAAACGAGATGACAAATTGCATTTATTTGAATATTATTTACAATTAACGCTAATTATTATACAGTAGTAACAGAACATAACCTTCTGCGACAGTATTGGATTTCCAGCCTCCGTGACTTTTCGCTAATTCTCTTTCGATTGCATATCCGAGAATAATCAATACTTGCGGTTTTATAACGGTACAAAGCTGACTTGTCATTGGCTGAACACATGTAAGCTGAGTTATCATTGGCTGAAGACCTGTACTTTAATGAGTAAGTGTACTTTAATGACATGCATTAAAGTACTGTTACCAGGTGTATAATTAGTACATTTCGGCATGGTCGAGCATAAAAATGTTTATTAAATTTGACATGTAATTATTTAAATAAATTTGTTGTGTTCTCACTCTCCAATAACTACGACACCCACAATGAGGGAAGGAAGGTTGAATTTATGAAGTATAAATTTCAAGTAAATAGTCGGAGAAAATTTGAGCCCTATAGATTTGTACATACATATAAAGATCCTCAAGAAATGCACCTTGGATTATCCAGTAATGTTAATGCGAACACCTGGGTCAACCACATACAACTCTCTGAATTCTTGTTATTTATTCTTTCGCGGAATCAAGTTTTGAATTTCTCTGTACCATGTATGGGTAAGGTGAAAAGGGTAGTCCCTTATTGATACTTATCAAACTGAACTACTCTGTTTATGGTAAATTTAATTTAAATATGTTACATCGTCGGGAGAAGTTAAGTTCAATATTATTGAATTTTTAAAACAACTAGGACGGAGTAAACAATATACAAGCCACCGGCGTAGCTCAGTCGGGTAAGGCGCTTGGCTGCCGATCCTGACTTGCGTTCGGGCGCGGGTTCGGTTCCCGCTTGGGCTGATTACTTGGTTGGGTTTTTTCCGAGGTTTTTCCTAACCATAAGGCAAATGTCAGGTAATCTATGGCGAATCCTTTGCCTCATCTCGCCAAATATCATCTCGCTATCACCAATTCCAACGACGCTAAATAACCTCGTAGTTGATACAGTGTCATTAAATAGCCAAATAAAAACAATGTACACATAACACATTTTTTTGCTTTGAAATTTGAAGGAAAGTTGCTCAGTACTAATGAAGTGGGTTTACTGGTGAGGGAGAGCAGTGCGCAGTTTAACACTATTCTCTACAAGGTTTGTGGCATTTTGTTGCCAATTTTCTTCTATAACACTCTACATTGGCGTTCAAAAATACCTGACCTCCAGTTTTCTGATCGTGTAAGGGAAATTTCTATCGACGGGATAAGTCAGATCCAAATATTTAACAAATTGACTAACTTTGAAATGATTCCGCTAGTTCTCAATAGATGACACTATTATTGGGTAGGGTAAAAAGTATTTGGGAAAATGCTGATGTAGATTAAGTATAAATTATTCTCATAATTGATATTATCAGCGGTTTCTCACTCATTATAGTGTTTTTTACAATCAATAGAGGGGAATGAAATTGTGAATTTTATAATGTGAGTATGTTTCTGTACTAGTGACGACACTGACTATTATCTTCGCTATCTATTCTTGGAAGTATAACTAAAAAGCCACACTTACATGAACAAATTATCGATCACTATCGATTAGTAGGGGTAAGGTATCTTTGAATGGCAGTTTACACTGAAAAGTCATGGCGACCTAAGTTGATTTTTACTGTTTGTTGGCAAAATTTGATATTACCCCTCTTTTGTTTCTTAATCCTGTTGTAATTTTACTCTTAACCAATACTTTGGGCCTTTCATCCGTGACAGATAAATTTTGAGAATTAGTAAACCGTGTTGATAAAACATTGTTTTCGATATCTCCACAAAAATAAAACTTTCAGCATCTCTGCTAGAGAAATGGTTCCTGAAATTTCATCTGTATGCTTTTGTAACTTCTATTAAATAATAAATAATTTGCTTTCAAATAGAGAATGGCCTCGGGGATCCATAAATATCAGTTTTTTAAATTATTTTATGCTCGACCGTGCCAAAATGTAGTTATTATACACCTGGTAGCAGTCCTTTAATGCATGTCATTAAAGTACACCTACTCATTGAAGTACAGGTGTTCAGCCAATGACAACTCAGCTTACAGGTGTTCAGCCAATGACAAGTCAGCTTTGTACCGTTATAAAACCGCAAGTATCGATTATTCTCGGATATGCAATCGAAAGAGAATTAGCGAAAAGTCACGGAGGCTGGAAATCCAATACTGTCGCAGAAGGTTATGTTCTGTTACTATAATAATTAGCGTTAATTGTAAATAATATTTAAATAAATTCAATTTGTCATCTCGTTTTTCAATGTCGAATTCAATAATCATGGTTATATCAAGTTTAACGGGATTACATCAAGGTCAATGACATTATCGTTCCTCGGAAAAAATCAATACTTTCGCGTCTGCGCACATCTCACAATTCACGACCTAGAACAAGGTCACTTCCGATCTTGTCAGATACAAATAAAATGTATACATCTGAATAATTTCAAGTTAGAAATATGGTCGAGCATAAAGAGTCGTATGAAACTCGCCTATAATGATAATTAAGAAGCTCGTATGAAAATTATGAAACTCGCTTGCGCTCGTTTCATAAACATCCTTACTCGCTTCTTAATTACTATCATTATAGGCTCGTTGCATAATGTACCATTACGCATTTTGTTTTTAAAGTAAGAAGTGAAGAAATTAGAATGCAGCTAAACAATAGGTGATTGGGTAAATAGAGGAAGAAAGGAATGGAATCATCACGTATCTCGCATGACACCAGGCAGAACTGTATGCATAGCAAGGATAATCTACTAGCAGATGGAAAGAGGTCGCCTGGAAGACCAAAGAAAAGATGGAAAGTCTCTTAATCTCTGGAAAGAACAGGCCGTAGGCCTATATAATGAGTAGAAGAAGAAGAAGTAAACCGTACATCGTCCACTTGAGTATGTGATTTAGCTATACTGCAAAGTCTTCTTCTTTTTTCCGTAAAAAAATCAAAAGAATCGGATAATCTAATAAAATTACTTTTCCGTTTCGTAGCAGGAAATGTCACATCACTTTCTCTTTCAATCTCTTTGTATGTCATTCATTAGTCGTTTTTCTCTAGAAGTATAATGTAGAGCCATTTTATGCAGCGCTCATCTAACATTCCAGCTATGTGTTTCACATAGAGCGATTATTTTGTATAATATATTATACCATATTAAAACAGTGCATTTATTTTCAGTGATTCACAGGCAACTTTGAACTGTATTAGGGACAAATATAATATTCTTATGATTGGAGTAAATGTCAGACGCAATATTGCAAACTCTAGCAAACATATTTGTTTAAAATGGGTCCGAGGACACTCGGGTATATTAGGGAATGAAAGGGCAGACCAGCTAGCCAAGCTTGCTTGTTTCACGAATGTCGTAGACAATTACCATAAAATTCCTGTCAGTTTCATAAAACATAAATTAAGGGAACACATGTTAGCACGCTGGGATGTACAATGGCAAGAAAGTAATAACGGCTCTCGAACTAAAGACTTATTCTTTCCTACAATAATCTCTAGGTTAAACTGTGAACACATGATACCCAATTTCGTGCTTACGGAATTCATTTCAAGCCATGGAAAATTTAAAACATATTTTAAACGATTCAAAATCAATAATGTAAATGAATCCATTGTAAATGCGAGGAAAGCGACCAGACTGTTCAACACCTCCTATTTGATTGCCCAATTTTCGAAAGAACTCGCCTGTTATTACTGTCACACGTCATCTCATGTTCTGGGCAATTTGAAAAACCCCTGTGTTTTATGTTTAAAAAGAAATGCTGTTCAAGAGAATTTCAGAAATTCATATCACATATTCACAATTCACTGTAAATAGTTAGTTCATATGTTTCTGCCATAGTAAGAGAAGTTGTAGTTAATGCAATTAGTAAGGATATATGAATGTGTTAATTTTGTTTGTATATATTCAGGGTCTATTTTTTTATCATTAATCTAACATGCAAAAGAGCAAAACAGGCTGCAATAAAAGGAAATACTACTACTATTAATAATAATAGTAATAGTAGTAGTAGTAATAATAATAATAATAATAATAATAATAATAATAATAATAGCTATAATATCACTGTTTCATGTCATATATATTTTTATGTAATTTTCCTTTCATTTGTCTTTTCTGTGTATTGTATATAATATGTCTGTCTTATGTGTTGAACATGCACTAGTATGTCATGTCTATTTCATGTCATTTTTATGTCATATATGTCTTTAAAAGTAATATGTATATTTCTACGAAATGCTCACTTATTTTTTTTATTTTTTATATTTTATATATATATATATTTTTAAAGTAACAAGTCTGTGTGTGATATGTCCTGGAAAAGTACTGTATGTAATATGTCTGCATTTCATATATTGTGTATCTTTTTCTATATATTATATCTATTTTATCTTATATCTTTGTATTTGCATAATATAAATATGATTTTTATTGTCATACACATTTAATGTAATATGTGTATTTTATGTCATAATTATGTTTATGCTCGACCATGCCGAAATGTAGTAATTATACACCTGGTAGCAGACATTTAATGCATGTCATTAAAGTACACCTACTCATTAAAGGTCAGGTCTTTCAGCCAATGACGACTCAGGTTACAACTGTTCAGCCAATGACAGGTCAGCTTTCTACCGTTATAAAACCGCAAGTATCGATTATTCTCGGATATGCAATCGAAAGAGAATTAGCGAAAAGTCACGGAGGCTGGAAATTCAATACTGTCGCAGAAGGTTATGTTCTGTTACTATAATAATTAGCGTTAATTGTAAATAATATTCAAATAAATTCAATTTGTCATCTCGTTTTTCAATGTCTAATTTAATTTCAATGTTATCTCTGTAGGTTCTTATGGCCTAGCAAGGTCAATGTGGACATCTGTTCCTCGGAAAAAATCAATACTTTCGCGTCTGCGCACATCTCACAACATACGGGACATTGCTAAAAAATTAATAATATCAAGTTAGAAATATGGTCGAGCATAAAAAGTCGTATGAAACTCGCCTATAATGGTAATTAAGAAGCTCGTATGAAAATTATGAAACTCGCTTACGCTCGTTTCATAAATAGCCATACTCACTTCTTAATTACCTTCATTATAGGCTCGTTGCATAATGTACTAATATATTTTATGAAATTATTTGTACAGAACTATAATATGTATGATTTAATTACAGCCCTAATATACCTTCGGGTAAAATAGGGTTCTATAAACTTGGAAATTCAATAATAATATACCATATTAAATAATTATTTATGCAGTCTCTTCTTGTCACATCAAGTAGCCAACGAAATAATCTTATTTGAGCTGCTTGCTTTCAACCGCCTCTCTTCCGCTTTACCGAGGACACACCATTTACTTCAATGCAGAATAACCAGCTTAGATATTATGTTATAAGATTTCATTAGAGCTTATTAACTCACTTGCTTTTTAAAATCCTTTTCAAAATACTGTTTATTTTACTATGTAAAGCAACATGAATAGATAGATGTTGAGGTTCCTTTTAATTTGCATGTTCTTGTTACACTTACAGCCTTTTAATATAAAATACGACTAAAGGTTTCAAAGCATTTCTGAAGAAGCCTTGAAATGATTCCTGTCACAAGACCACGTCTGTGGATGCTGAACTTTGTAACTAGCAACCCTAGCAGCCAGCTTTAGTAACCTGAAGAACGAAGATCCGCCGCCAACTTTCTATAACAACGTACGCAGCTGCTAAAATCAATTATGTTACAAAGGATTTCGGAGACACATTCTGCTTTCCGACAACTTAGGATGACTTGCACTAGTTTACGAGTAGCATTAAGGCTGGTTCACAAAAAACCGGGAACGGAAACGACAACGAGAACGGAAATAATATTAAAATAAATGTATTTAAATTTGAGTATTCACAATAGACAGATAGGTCGGCCCTATAGGCTTTGACGTTAACAACTTTTGTGTTAGGTTTACTACGCTGCCATCTAGTTGTTACATAAGGAGTCACGCCATAATTCCCATTTGAATTGCATTAGCGACTGTACTGCCATCTCGTGTTCGTTTACAGCGGACGGATGGCGATCCTGGCGGTTGTTCTCTTCAAATTGCTGCCGATTTTAACATAGCGATGAGTTATCTGTCACATATATGATCTAGAACAATAGTTAATCTTTCGAATGCTGCATAACTTATTTATAAGGAACTAAGCGACAAACTTTGACTAATGCAAATGTAACTAGAAAAATTTGTTTTAATTATTTATTATTTATTTAGGAAAATCTTAATCATATCGTTAATAAAAATCAGTTACAAAATCTTAAACAATGGACAGCCATATCTCTAATGATAAAAGTAACAAGAAAGGAAGAAGATCTTATGCAATCATCGGGATTCTCGGAATATTCTGTCACTTTTTATTTTCTCGTTTTGCATTTTTTTTACTTTTTCTGTTTGTACTTGCGTTTCGTCCTTTCTTTTTCTTTTTTGACACTCTTCACTCCCTTGTCTCGCTTTGAGTCTTTTGTTTCTCTTTGCGTTTCCTGTTTCCTGTAGAATTTACTTTCTGCCTTTGTGACGCCTTTGTACAGTAGATATTCCTCTTAATGTAGAAGAGAAGTTAACTGAGAGCCCTTTTCACTAAACTCGAGTAAATTTTTTTTTTTATCCGAGATTAGTAAGAGAGTAAATTTTACTCTCTGAGTTTAATTCCGAGTCATGATTACGACTTTCACTTGCCCAGCAATTAATCTGTATTAGGTACGCCATAATTTGTGCCGTAAATGGGTTGTTTGTGCAAGGTTTTGTAACTTTCTTGAGCCTGGAATGATTATTAATTAGACGCAGTGATAAAAATGTTTTTATGCTCGACCATGCCGAAATGTAGTAATTATACACCTGGTAGCAATCTCTTAATGCATGTCATTAAAGTACACCTATTCATTAAAGTTCAGGTTTTCGATTATTCTCGGATATGCAATCGAAAGACAACTAGCAAAACGTCACGCAGGCTGGAAATCCAATACTGTCGCAGAAGGTTATGTTCTGTTACTATAATAATTAGCGTTAATTGTAAATAATATTCAAATAAATTCAATTTGTCATCTCGTTTTTCAATTCTAAATCAATTTCCAGGTTATATCAAAATTAGTTCATGTTATTCTCTAAATTATATCAAGGTCAATGACATTATTGTTCCTCGAAAAAAATCAATACTTTCGCGTCTGCGCATATCTCACAATTTACTAGCTATGCACAAGGTCACTTCCGATCTTCAGTCAGATGCGAATAAAATGAATACTTCTGAATAATTTCAAGTTAGAAATATGGTCGAGCATAAAAAGTCGTATGAAACTTGCCTATAATGGTAATTAAGACGCTCGTATGAAAATTATGAAACTCGCTTGCGCTCGTTTCATAAACATCCTCGCGTCTTAATTATTATCATTATAGGCTCGTTGCATAATGTACTAATATTAGCTATACCTTCATTTCTGCACATTTTAAAATAGAACAATGCCCCGAAAATAGCTGCACAGAATATTCGCTAATTATTTTCCCTCGTTTGTGGAGAAACTTCATAAAATTGCATAACAATCTAAAATTGATTTCAGGAATAAAATATCAGCCTGCGTTATCAAAATGAATGTTTTATTTATTTATAAGACTTTATTAGATTTGAATGTCCTTCGTTATGAGGTTGTGTGATAGATAAAGGATACCGAACTTAAATAAAGAATATTAGACAAAAAATGTTATGTTTTATTTAACGACGCTCGCAACTGCAGAGCTTATATCAGCGTCGCCGGATGTGTCGGAATTTTGTCCCGCAGCAGTTCTTTTACATGCCAGTTAATCTACTGACATGAGCCTGTCGCATTTGAGCACAATTAAATGCCATCGACCTGGCCCGGGATCGAACCCGCAACCTTGGGCATATAAATAAATAAATAAATAAATAAATAAATAAATAAATAAATAAATAAATAAATAAATAAATATAGGGTGAACCGTAAGTAATGCCATTAATTTTAACGGGTTATTCTTGGACATATTTCAAACAAAAAAGTTACAAAATACAATTCAAACAAAAATACAATTTTGCTCGTTTTCACTTCCTTTTCGAGAAAAAAAAATGCTCTATATGAAACATTTCATAGCGTGTTTCAGTAAAACCATTGATTTAATACCCAATATGTTTAGTCAATTTAAGAGAGCAGTGTATTACGGTAATACATGGTACATGATTGAAAAATTTTTATTTTTTCGTTTTAAATGTGCAGGAATTTGTTCTAAAGCAGTGTAATATTTTAAAGTTTCTTTGCAGAACGAAAAGTTATATTTGTTCGGATCAAATTTCTGCACATTTAAAGGATAAAATTAAAATCTTTCAATCATTCATTATCATAATACACTGCTCTTTTAAATTGACTGAGCATATTAGTAATTAAATCGATGTCTTTCCCAAAACACGCAATGAAATGTTTCATATAAAACAATTTTATTCTCGAAAAGGAATAAAAAACGAGCAAAATTGTATTAAACTTTTTTGTTAGAAATATCTCACAGAATAACCTTCTAAAATTAATGACATTATTTACTATTCATCCTGTATAAATAAATAAATAAATAAATAAATAAATAAATAAATAAATAAATAAATAAATAAATAAATAAATAAATAAATAAATAAATAAATAAATAAATACATAAATAAGTAAATAAGTGAATAAGTAAATAATTTAATAAACAAATAAATAATTTAATAGTTTAATAAATGAATAATTTAATAAATAAATAATTTAATAAATAAATTAATGAATTAATAGATAAATTAATAGATAAATAAATAAACAAATAAATTAATAAATTGATAAATAAATAAATAAATTAATAAGCAGGCAGATACGCAAATATGCAAATACAGAAATACGTAAATATTTAAATACATAAACAGAGAATTAAAGAAACAAAGAAATAAATAAACAAAGAAATAAGCAATCAAAGATAAGAAGAAACAAAGAAAGAAACTAATAAATAATGATAATAATGATGATAATAATAGTAATAATAATAATAAAATAATAGTAAAATAATAATAATAATAACAATAATAAAACCACATACCGACAATAAATACAACGTAGAACTTCACACTTAATATGGGTGACTGGAACTGCCTAATATATGATGAATAGGAAAAATAAAAGGTGTCACGAAACACTCAACATATTAATAATGTCCTCAGTCAGTAGTAAATACTTTCAAATGATAGGCATACATCAGCTACAAGTGCAGCAAATAGTTTTGTGCCAATTTAGTTTTGAGCTGTAGACCCTCATGTCCTCAGAAAATTATATTTATCAGCGCTAGTTTCTTGATCACTATCAATGTTGCGGTAAAACAAACGTGACGGTGGCGTTTGTTTGGAAGTATTGACATATACATAAAAGGTTTAACGACTAACGACGTACCGATACGTTTGATAAGCTTCTCACATCATTATTTGCGGCGAACAAGATGGCAGTTGGGATTTTCTCGGGTTTCCTTTGTTTCTCAAGTTAGAAATCAAATGTAACTCTGTCCGATTTCAATTCAATTTTCATTTCCTAACGACGAGTGGAGGAGGAGGAGGAAGAAGAAGCTTGCCTGCTTTGAAACCTGTATACTCAGCGAATATTAGCGTAGTCGACTGGTGTAGGTTGAGAATGCTGGCATCTGGTGACTGCCGTAATAATTCTCTCAGATGGGCGTAAACTAGGGTTCTCTCTTCCCTTCAGGACAATAACAATACCTATATATTGTTCCAGCCACGTAATCCTGCTGTGTTTGACTGGTAAACGGTGTACGAGTACTTTGACATCTTAAATGCTTTGATCGTAGTGAAGCGATTGTTCTCCCATTGTCGTTCCCTTGCTTATAGTTCGCAGTAGTTTGATAAGTTCCATAACTGGGTCATGCGTTTAATAGAAGTCTATAGGTGTGGGAGGGGTATTATTTTACTTTTATACAACATATTGTAACTAAACTGGTAAAACTAAGAGATGTAACGTTCTATAGTGTGCATACTGTATATAACACATTGTCGTTTACACAACACAACACTAACAAAGCTGACAAAGTTTAGGAAACTTGCATTTTTTAAAGAAATAGAAGGAAATGAAAGAAACATAAATTTAATTGCGAGACTCTTAAATTACTGACAGAACAGTTTTAAAGCAGAATGGAAATTTCAGACATTTAAAAAAAGTTACGGTGATAATGGCGATAATTGTGAAGGAAATCTGTAGACTTAATTTGGGATATTATTTTACTAAGAGATGCAATGTTCTATAATGTGCATACTGTCTGTAACACATTATCTTTTACATAGCATAACACTAACAAAGCTGAAAATGTTTAGGAAACTTGCATTTTTAAAGAAATAGAAGGAAATGAAAGAAACATAAATTTAATTGCGACACTCTTAAAAAATTACTGATATGACAGTTTTAAAGCAGAATGTAAATTTCAGACATTTTAAAAGGGTTACGGTGGTAATGGCGTTAACTGTGAAGGAAATGTGTGGACTTAATTTGGGATATTATTTTACTAAGAGATGCAATGTTCTATAATGTGCATACTGTATGTAATACATTATCTTTTACATAACATAACACTAACAAAGCTGAAAATGTTTAGGAAACTTGCATTTTTAAAGAAATAGAAGGAAATGAAAGAAACATAAATTTAATTGCGACACTCTTAAAAAATTACTGATATGACAGTTTTAAAGCAGAATGTAAATTTCAGACATTTTAAAAGGGTAATGGCGTTAACTGTGAAGGAAATGTGTGGACTTAATTTGGGATATTATTTTACTAAGAGATGCAATGTTCTATAATGTGCATACTGTATGTAATACATTATCTTTTACATAACATAACACTAACAAAGCTGAAAATGTTTAGGAAACTTGCATTTTTAAATAAATAGAAGGAAATGAAAGAAACATAAATTTAATTGCGACCTCTTAAAAAATTACTGATATGACAGTTTTAAAGCAGAATGTAAATTTCAGACATTTTAAAAGGGTTACAGTGGTAATGGCGTTAATTGTGAAGGAAATGTGTGGACTTAATTTGGGATATTATTTTACTAAGAGATGCAATGTTCTATAATGCATACTGTATGTAACACATTATCTTTTACACAACACAACACTAACAAAGCTGACAAAGTTTAGGAAACTTGCATTTTTTAAAGAAATAGAAGGAAATGAAAGAAACATAAATTTAATTGCGATACTCTTAAATTACTGACATGACAGTTTTAAAGCAGAATGCAAATTTCAGACATTTTAAAAGGGTTACGGTGGTAATGGCGTTGATTGTGAAGAAAATTCATGAATTTAATTTTCTGCAGAATATGTCCATGCATTAAGATTAAATGCTTATCTATTTCTTTACTAGGCCTAGTTGTCGTAATTCTATATTCTGCATCCATGTTACATTGAAAGCTATTTTACACTTTTGACTCGCTCCATATCTTTCTTCGTTCTGTCTTTCTTTACTTAACCTCCCTTTTTATTTGTTTTACACGTCACTACTGGCAGAGGAAGGAGATTCATTTGATCGTACACTAGACATCTACAAATTTCAGACCTTCCTTGTCATGAAATCGGCATTACGCAGGGCCACCGCCGAGACATCACAGGACAGTCACAAGAAAACTGAAGAAAATTTAGTCCCGTGGGTGGAAAATAAATTTCTTCCATCTTCCTCTCGTACTAAAAATATATTAATTTGCGCATTGAAACAACTTCAGTTCTTTTTATTTTCTGACTTCGTAGTGATGTTTTGTAATTAGGTCGATCTATGACGTTTCTCCAATTCCTCTTCCGTCCAAGATACGTCCTCCATATTTTACCCCAACTTCCCCCATCGTCAAGTAATGACATTTGACTGAGTTTACTTAGTCATAGCGATTTCACTTGTCTGCTGCATTCGGATGTAATGTATGATTTACTTCTTTGGGTCCCTGAAGGTAAAATTGTAAGTATATTGACGACATGTCTAGTTTACAAATGTCTCCCGGTGGAATAAGTGATAATTCTGTTATTATAAACAAATTAGTTTTATATTGTTGCAATGAATGGGTACCTCTTTGGATTTCCGAAGATAACATTTTAATGTCTGCTGAGGACAACACTTACTTACTTACTTACTGACTGGCTTTTAAGGAACCCGCAGGTTCATTGCCGCTCTCACATAAGCCCGCCATTGGTCCCTATTTTGAGCAAGATTAATCTAGTCTCTATAATCATATCCCTCCTCTCTCAAGTCCATTTTAATATTATCTTCTCATCTACGTCCAGGCCTCCCCAAAAGTCTTTTTCCCCCCGGTCTCCCAACTAACACTCTATATGCATTTCTGAATTCGCCCATACGTGCTACATGCCCTACCCATCTCAAACGTCTGGATTTAATGTTCCTAATTATGTCAGATGAAGAATACAATGCATGCAGTTCTGTGTTGTGTACCTTTTTCCATTCTTCTGTAACTTCATTCCTCTTAGCCCCAAATATTTTCCTAAGCACCTTATTCTCAAACACCCTTAACCTATGTTCCTCTCTCAAAGTGAGAGTCCAAGTTTCACAACCATAAAGAACAACCGGTAATATAACTGTTTTATAAATTATAACTTTCAGATTTTTTGACAGCAGACTGGATGATAAAAGCTTCTCAACCGAATAATAACACGCATTTCCCATATTTATTCTGTGTTTAATTTCCTCCCGAATGTCATTTATATTTGTTACTGTTGCTCCCAGGTATTTGAATTTTTCCACCTCTTCAAAAGATAAATTTCCAATTTTTATATTTCCATTTCGTAGAATATTCTGGTCACGAGACATAATCATATATGCTGAGGACAGTACTACTTTACAAATGTCACACGGTGGAATAAGTGATAATTCTGATATTATAAACAAAATAATTTTTGGAATATAAAGTTTATATTGCTTTCACGTGTTAAATACTAGGTTACGGTACCTTGTTGACTAGTTTCAGCCTGTGGGTTATCCTCAGAACTTGGTGGTCTTCGCAAGAAGGCGTAGTTAGTCCGGATTAACAAGGTTTTACTGTAATTACAAAAAAAAAAAACAGAAAATTAGAGAAACCAATGAATTAATATTAATAATAATGATAATGAAAGTGATAATGATAATGGTAATGATGATGTTAGCTGTAACAATAATATTAATTAGCGGACAGATATAGAAGTTTATGAAAATGTCTAAACACGCAAAAATTCATTCATTATTTTATCAACATACATTTTAAAATTTATTTTGTGACTGAATTTGTGTAATTTTTGTGGTTAATTTTACCCCAATTGTTACGGAATTGTTCTGATATACTGCCGATTTAGCAGCACCCTAAAAGAAATATTATATGAAACGCTTTTGCCCTCGGTTGTTTGTTACTGTGATATTTAGATTTTTAAGAAATTGGAATGAAATTTATGAGATATACAGCGGGATATACGAAATGGAATCACAAACGCAATAAAGATGTAATGGAAGAATTACAACTAGAACCTGTAATTAATCACGTAAAATATTATCAGAACAACTGGATAAATCATCTGCATTGCATGCATAGAGATAGAATCCCTAAAGTCATGCTCCGCTATCGTCCAAACGGGAAGAGATCTCTCGGTCGTCCAAAGAAGCGCTGGATTGAAAATTCAACTGTGAGATCGTAACAGGCCATTTGGCCTAATATTTTAAGGGAAGAAGAAGAAGAAATTGGTTCTTATTTATAAGGAATATGAATATGATTGAAAGTGAAATAAATTTATGACAATTTATTTTTTTTATTTTTTTTTTTTAATGAATATGTATTACATATCTATACAGTTACAATGGAATGACTGTGTTTAATCTGAATTTGTTTGTTTGAAGCCGTTAGTAGCCTATGTGTTTATGATATAAATAAGAATAGCTATAGGTTCATGCAAAAAATTAAGTCTGTCCTTGTAGCAAACACAATACCAATGCAAGAATCTGATCCGTTGCTAAGCAAGTGAAGTCAGTATAGTGTGATTTAACGCATTGCCGTTGCAAGTGACGTCAGATGTTGAAACTTCCGTTAATAGATTAGATTAGAACATATTAAGACACTGGAAAAGACTGAAAAACGGGCTCTCAAGTGTTGTCGTAATAATTAACCATTAAAATGGGACACACTCACGGACAGGAGAACGCGAATTCGATTATGCGCAATGTTCAAAACATACAGAGATGAGCCTGCCTGGAGAGAAATAAAAATAGGTTGCAGCCGCCAAATTACTCTTCAAGGAACGACCACTCATAAATTGAGGGAAAGAAGACAGAGGACGGACACTGGAAAGTTTTCTTTTCTCAATCGTACTATCAGGGACTGGAATGCTTTACCTGCAGACTTACTAAAGGCTTTACCAATAACCAAAAATGTATTTAAAAATAGGCTTTACTAATAGACGGTAGTATATTATACACATTATTTAAAGGGTGTAATTGATATTTTATTATTTGAAGTGTTGTATCAGTGAGGAAGTGTGTTGTGTCTGTGAAGTGTGTAGTGTCAGTGAAGTCTATTGTGTAAGTGAAGTGTGTTTGTGCCAGTGAACTTCTATAGTTCATAGTGGCTGTGCAAAGTATTTGAATAGTGAAATGGTTTTGAAGTGTTAGTGAAATCAGGAAAGAATCAGTGCAGTGAGGGAGTTGATAGCGAAATAAGTGTAGTGCCGAAAGGTACTTGTGCAGGTATGAACTTAGGGTTAAGATACAAATTAGATTTACTTTAAATGTTATTTTAAGTGATCGTGCTTCATTTAATTTAGGATGTTCCTTGTTATTATTATTATTATTATTATTATTATTATTATTATTATTATTTATCATTATTAATATTATTTATCATTATTAATATTATTTATCATTATTAATATTATTTATCATTATTAATTATTATTGTTTTTTATTAGTTGTGTTTATTATTAATTGTCATTATTGAGTGTAATTAATTACCACCGGGTATATACCCTTTTGCAGTGTGAATAAATACGTACGTACATATCTATACACTTACAATGGAATGACTGTGTTTAATCTGAATTCTTTTGTTGGGAGCCGTTAGTAAGTGTTTATGATATAAATAAAAATATAGGTTCATGTAAAAAAGTAAGTCTGTCCTTGTAGCAAACACAATACCAATGCAAGAATCTGATCCGTTGCCAAGCAAGTGAAGTCAGCATAGTGTGATTTAACGCATTACCGTTGCGTGGCTAACGAGAAAGACACATTCTTAGTTATAACATGTTCAACATTGAACAAGTTTATAATATATAAATGCACGTTTAATATAGCAATTCCTTTGTTTTTAGAACTTCAAACCTGTATTTATACTAGGCGATTGTCAATATGGCCATGACTGGACCATGATAATCACGTGACTCCAATTCGTGCCGAAGCCTGTCTTTCTCATTAGCCACGTTGCCATTGAAAGTGACGTCAGTTGTTGAAACTTCCGTTAACATTTTATCCATTTGACCCTCGAATATAAACCGAGTATTTACCAATTTGCAGTGTGAATAAATGCATGCCTACATACATAAACGTTTCATGTTAAAATTGTTAAAATTGAATCCAGTAATTCATGATTAGGATGTAGCATACCATACGCTTATTTTATCTCAGTGTAGATCTGTTTGTTTCTTTGCATGCTTTTTTGACCTTGTGTTAATTATAATTTAAGGTTCGTTTAGTCATAATAGTGATGTAATTTGTAGTATTTTTACGTTATTAATGTTAATTATTGTTTTGTAGAAATTAGCAATACGAGAATCTCTCTCATTTCGCTAGTAATGCCGGGACACAAAAGGGAAACATGAGTTCATTATTAAAAGGGTAATTAAACATTTTCCACAACGCGGTTATAATATTATTCCAGTTCACTGCACTGCCAGCTGAGTTTTACACAGTGAGCTCCATATATTCCTCGTAATATGTTATTAATTTAAATGTCACAATGCGTTTTCGTTGTTGTTGCTGCCGCTATAATTAATTTAAAATGGCCTCTGCACTTTTGATTTACACGAAACAAGAGTAGAAAGCAGTGATTCGTTTGTCTGCGTTTGTACATCAATAGCCTAATCCCTTCGAAACCATTCAGCGTGGTAGAAAGCATAGTTTTGGCTGAAAAAAATATCTACAAACAAATGTAAATATTAAAAAGTGGCGTATAGGCATTACTTAAATAGAAGAAATAATATCCATCGAACCTTCCTCCTGTGACTCTGAATAAAGCGATCATTCCATTCAGTTCAACTGTAAAAAACCTGGGAGTTCATTTTGAATCTAACCTTACCTGGGACACGCATATCAAATACACATGCAAGAAAGTATTTTCCACTCTTCACTCATTAAAAATATTGTACCATTATCCAGCTAAATTAAAGCAGACGCTTGTACAGACTCTTATTATGCCTCATTTCGATTATTGTGACGCTTTATTCAGTGATATCAGGGCGGATTTATCCCAGAAACTGCAACGTGTTCATAATGCGTGTGTTCGTTTCATTTGTAATATCCGCTAGTACGATCACATTGCGCCTTCTTTCGATAAATTATTGTGGCTCAGGTTAAATGAGAGGAGAAAGTTACATTCCCTTTCTCTCTTATACCGAATTTTGCACACCTCTACTCCCTCTTACTTATTTTGTATGTATTTATTTACACTGCAAGTGGGCATGCACCCGGTGGCAGTGGTATTATCTGTCCGATTCCACAGTCTTTCTCGGTATCATAACTTAAATACTCGATCACAATATCATAACACGCTAGAAATACCACTCCACATATAATCTCTTTATTCTTCATCTTTCACTGTTGCTACTTCTCGTCACTGGAATTCTCTGCTGCCTGAAGTCAAGGGCTGCCGGACTTTAATTTCCTTTAAATGTAAATTAGAAAAATATCTTATGATGAGTTGCCAGACCTAACGCGTTGCAAATATTTAATGTTTTTATTTTTTTGTTTCTTATCTTTATTATCTAAATCGTGTTTATTTATCACTTAACGCCAATATGTATCCCACTGTGTTGTTTTTTTATTATTAATCTATTTTTGTGTACATTTTATTCAATTGTCTGTTTCTGGTTTAATTATGTAAATCCTACTTAATTGTAATCTAATACTAATATGTATACTAATGTGTTTATTTTTATTTTTACTGTGTACATTTTTTTATTGAATTATCGGCTTCTCTTTTTATGTGATTCTTATTTGATTCTAACAACATTAATATGTATTTCACTATGTTTATTTTTATTTTATGAGGTAAATTTTATGTAACTACATCTTTTGATCTCATTATGTACCTAAATTGTAACAGTATGTAATTACTTAATTAAGATCCAGTTTTATGTTCAAGTGTGTAAGGAAGTTTTAATCCTGGTTGAGTGTAAGAGAAGGCCTTACGGCCTTAACTCTGCCAGGTTAAATAAAGCCATTATTATTATTATTATTATTATTATTATTATTATTATTACTTTATTTTAAAAGAGAACTTTCAATGAGTCTGTAACGTAATTTATTCTGCTGCATACGTCCATCTTACTGAAAATTGACGAAGTGGTAAATCATCCATCCGCAGACCATTTTTGGAGTTTGTGTTTGAAATCTTTTACAAGAGTCTAGGCTTTACGAATACTACACTAGATGGATCCCAAGATTCCACGAAAACGCACAAACAGAATCAGAACTTCGATAAGGTAACAATACAGCAGAGAATACAAGACCTGTCCTCTCACCTTATCGTGTGCTGTGGCTGTATAACCAATGGATACGGAGAGGGAGCATAGGTTTCAGTCTGACAAGCAGATATTCTCATGGGGGCAGATAAAAAATGTATTTTTTTCTTCCACTATGTTAATAATATACAATTTAAAAAAATAATGTAATATTGAAGGTAACCATTAAGAAAAGAAAATATTTCCTGAAGGAATAGGTAAAAGATCCTAGACTATGTTATTCTTGTAGGTTTTTAAAATATTCCTGTAAAATAATCGTGCAGATATCTAATTAATGTATATTTTATTATCAAATATCTGAGAGCAATAGTAACAAATATAAATGATACTCGGGAGGGAATTAAACACAGAATAAATATGGGAAATGCCTGTTATTATTCGGTTGAGAAACTTTTCTCATCCAGTCTGCTGTCGAAAAATCTGAAATTTAGAATATTACCGGTTGTTCTGTAGGGTTGTGAAACTTGGACTCTCGCTTTGAGAGAGGAACAGAGATTAAGGGTGTTTGAGAATAAGGTGCTTAGGAAAATATTTGGGAACACAACACAACACAGAACTGCACGCATTGTATTTTTCACCTGACATAATTAGGAACATTAAATCCAGACGTTTGAGATGGGCAGGGCATGTAGCACGTATGGGCGAATCCAGAAATGCATATAGAGTGTTAGTTGGGAGGCCGGAGGGAAAAAGACCTTTAGGGAGGCCGAGACGTAGATGGGAAGATAATATTAAAATGGATTTGAGGGAGGTGGGATATGATGATAGAGAATGGATTAATCTTGCTCAGGATAGGGACCAATGGCGGGCTTATGTGAGGGCGGCAATGAACCTCCGGGTTCCTTAAAAGCCAGTAAGTAAGTATATTTTATTATTTAAATGCTTTACTGTTGTAAAAAATTATGCAACTTTGATATTATTTTTGCATATAATTATTAGCTAGATATTTTAATACCCTGAATAATGTTTTATAAAGGGTAAGTATAATATTAAACATGAATTTCTTTTACATTTAGCTTTTATAGTAGCTGAAATATAGAAAAAAAAAATGAATTTCACTCAATTTTTTCAGGCTAATGGTGTACCTCCCTCCGTAACTTCATTTCCTATTCTGCTAACAGTGCTGTCAGGGTCATATTTACGCATGTGCCAACTTTCAGAAACTGGTGGGTGTAGGTCTTCAATGTTGTGTGTTTCGGCTTTTGTTACAACTATTTACGATAGTGGAATTGAAATTAATGGCAATATCGATCAGTGCCCACATAATAATAATAATAATAATAATAATAATAATAATAATAATAATAATAATAATAATAATAATGATATTGATGAATGTAGAAATGAAATAAGTAAAATTAGTGGTGATCCAGCGATCTAGCCAATAAACGAAGCAACGAAAGTTTAAAATTGCATTTAATTTTATGATTTTATTTAGGCCTACTGTGTATAATTTGCTCTTTTTAACTATTTTCATTTGAATATCTATTATTCAATTCTCGCTCTTCATTTCGATTAAATTTTCGTACATCGATGTTTGTCGAGAGGGCAACATTTTTTTTAATGGACCGGTGTGAAAAAAAGTGTTAAATACAAGCCTAAAGTATTCTTATTTTTTAACAATTGCTGCTGCAAGTAATGTTGCTTTAATTCATTTATTATATTCCGTAGATCTTACATGAGCAATGAAGCTTTAAGATGTGGAACAAGTCAAAATTTTACAATATTACAATTACAGTTTTTACAAATTTTTACAATAATTTACAATTTTTACAGTTTTACAATTTAGTAATTTTCTACAATGATGAGGTGAGGTCCGAGGATTCGCCAAAAGATTACCCGGCATTTGCCTTTTGGTTGGGGAAAACCTCGGAAAAACCCAACCAGGTAATCAAATCAAACAGGGAAATGAAGTGATGCCGAGGACTCGCCATAGACAATCCGGCTTCAGTCCCACGGCTGGGGAAAACCTCGGAAGAAACCATTCAATGAGACCTAAGGGGATCCAACCCAAGCCCGAACGCAGCTCCGGATCAGCAGCCCAGCGAGTCTGCCGACTGAGCTACATCGATGGCTCTACTAAAAATATGCAATACATAGCCAATCAGATTATTAAATTTACAAACGCAAACGATCATTCATCAGTTGACCTATATGTATAATACTAAACAAGTTAAGTAAATTTAAGGCATAAACAATTCAATCAGTTGTGATATACAGAAATTGATAATACATATCATGCAAACTACTTCAAATTACAAACAAACAATTTATCAATAGAGCTATACAGATTACTATTCAATTTAAAGCATATACAATTCATCGGCCAAAACTATACAAACATATACAATACAAAGTAAGCAGATTAATTCAATTTACAAGCATGCTTAATTGTAGGTAGGCCTGTTTTTTATTTCTTAAGTTATTTAATGACGTATCAACTACTAGGTTATTTAGCGTCGATGCAATTGGTGATAGCGGGATGGTATTTGGCGAGATAAGGCCGAGAATTCGCCATACATTACCTAACATTCGCCTTATGGTTGGGGAAAACCTATGAAAACCTAACCAAGTAATCAGCCAAACCGGGAATCGAACCCATGCCCGAGACCAACTCCGAATCGGCAGGCAACTGCATTAGGGTACGTACACGTTGGAGTAACGATAAACGATAAAATAAACGATCTAGCGACGGTTTGTTATTATCGAAGAATCAAGTGTTCATATCGGAGCAACGAGGACGGGGGAAGCTATCATTTTGATTTATCAGTAGAATATATTCTATACATCCACTTAATGAAAGAAAATATATAGGAAATATCAGCTGCTAATTTCAAGGTTAATATAGGCCTAACTTAAATACGTACAAAATTGAGCCCGTTTCTCATCCCAAAGCTAGTATAAATTCATTGTGTTGTGATTGGTTCTTGTGATCACATAACATATGACCAATAAATACACAACTGATCAATGTGCCAATATCTACAGTAATTAATTTAATATGCCGAAATAATAATAAATCGATTAATATTCGGTTACATTGATAACCACCGGTAATTATACAGATTAATATTATCTTATTCAGAGATCATATGAACGACAAGAGCGAAGAAAATGGAACTTTTCTTTTTCGTCGCTTTTATCGTGTATCTTCGCTTTTATCGTTACTCCAATATGCACACCTCAATGACAATGCATGCTTCAATTCTCTCTGATATAGCATCGCTGCTTCTTTTATCGTTTATCGTCGCTCCAACGTGTACGTACCCTTAGTCGACTGAGCTATGCCAGTAGCTGGTAGGCTTGTAAGCATGAGTCTATTCCACGTCACAAAATTGTGCAACATTGTACAGTATTTTATACGTCTAGCTTGATTACACAGTTTCCCTTTACTTGACATTATGCACACACAATAAATTCTATACTGGCAGCGGGCGCTACTGTATACGATGAGTAAACGCAGTTTAGTTCCGTCATTACAGCGACGGCAATTCATTTGGTTTGCTTACATAATAACATAAAAGAGAGTGATAGTATGTAGGTACTGAATAGTACGTAATACCGGCAGCAATAGATGCAATCTATTCAACGTGTTCCTACAAAATTGTCGATCGATTCTATTCTGGAGGGGTTCTTTCTGCTTTCCGTTTCATTCACTTCCTTAATTGCACCATAAAATATTCAGTCTCTATTAAAATGTGACGAAGTTTACAGAGAAATTTAATTTCTTTCTTTTCTTCTTCTTCTCCTCCAAATGAGTACTGAGACCAATGACCCATTCTGCTCTTAAGAGAGACTTTTCTTCCATCTTGCTTTGGATCTGCCAGTATTTCTGGTTACTTCATGTATGCCTATGTATTTATTCACACTGTAAATGGGTATATACCCGGTGACATTGGTAACTAATTACACTCAATAATGACAATTAATAATAAACACAACTAATAAAAACCAATAATTAATAATAATAATAATAATAATAATAATAATAATAATAATAATAATAATAATAATAATAATATATTTGTATTATTGGGTTATTTTACGACGCTGTATCAACATCTAGGTTATTTAGCGTCTGAATGATATGAAGGTGATAATGCCGGTGAAATGAGTCCGGGGTACAGAACCGAAAGTTACCCAGCATTTGCTCGTATTGGGTTGAGGGAAAACCCCGGAAAAAACCTCAACCAGGTAACTTGCCCCGACCGGGATTCGAACCCGGGCCACCTGGTTTCGCAGCCAGACGCGCTGACCGTTACTCCACAGGTGTAATAATAATAGTAATAATAATAAAATAATAATAATAATAATAATGAGCATCCTAAATTAAATGAAGCATGGTCACTTAAAATAACATTTAAAGTAAATCTAATTTGTATCTTAACCCTAAGTTCGAACTAAGACCCACGAGTGTGTCAGGTTCATACCTGCACAGGTACCTTTCGGCACTACACTTATTTCGCTGTCAACTTACTCACTGCACTGATTCTACCTGATTTCACTAACACTTCTAAACATTTCACTGTTCAAATACATTGCACAGCCACTTCACTGACACCAACACACTTCACTTACACAATAGACTTCACTGACACTACACACTTCACTGACACAACACACTTCCTCACTCATAGAACACTTCAAATAACAAGATATCAATTACACCCTTTAAGTAGTGTATATAATATACTACCGTCTATTAGTAAAGTCCTTAAGACTATTTTTAAATACATTTTTAGTTATTGGTAAAGACTTTAGTAAGTCTGCAGGTAAAGCATTCCAGTCCCTGATAGTACGATTGACAAAAGAAAACTTTCCAGTGTCCGTCCTCTGTATTCTTTCCCTCAATTTATGAGTGGTCGTTCCTTGAAGAGTAATTTGACGGCTGCAACCTATTTTTTATTTCTCTCCAGGCAGGCTCACCTCTGTATGTTTTGAACATCATGTCGATAATCTTGTAAAGAATTCAATAGTCTGGTCTGTGCCATTTCGTTAGTGTGTCCTAAACAATCTTTCTTCTGTGCTTTAATAATTTCATTTGTTATATACAGGGTGAATACTAAATCCCGCCTTCGAAGACCAGGGCATAATATACTGCACATCAAAACATGCATAAATAAGTTAGGAACCAGTACTCTATCTGCAATTTTTCCCGATCAAAAAAGTCTCATAAACATGTGTCCTAATCTCAATATTTTCAGAGTTACACTAATTTGAATTCGTTGGTAAAATACCTTTTTTTATTTTTAAGGGTAAAATAATATTACAAATAGAGATTGAACTATTCAGAAGTATCATTTCTTTATTTGGTTATAATAATAATAGTAAACTGCCCCCCATTGAGGGTAGCCCATACGGCAGTAGCGTCAGAGTTGTAAGTTCCAAAACCGGTTGTGGAGCTAGAGAGTGCAGTCGGAGCTTGAACTTGCTTATGTCTATGGAAACACCGGAGCACGCAACGAGTCATATTGGAGCGTTCCGCTCCGTTTAGTCTCTGCCTGACAACGCTGCCTTACGGACACAGTATATCCAAAAAAAATTATTATACATATGTAAACATAGATATTAAATTTTAAAGAAGTGAAACCAAGAAAAGGACGTGAAAAATTACAATTGCTATTAATGTGGCACCATGTGATTAATTAGGATTTGGCAGGATTTTTTAACACAATTATCACAATATCATCCCTCAGAGATGTTGGCAGAGCAAACTACTGTCGAAATTCTTCGAAAAAAGCTGGTATAGTCCTTCGAGCACCTATGAGCAAGCCGAATACCTCAACGTGAATTAAGGCATACTTCAGCTTGAAATAGTTGACTGTAGGCTCATAGATCGACTTCTTCTGAAGGTGGACCTCGGCTGACTGATGACATTCTATTTCAAAACGTGTCGTGGGGTCCACAATGAATCCCTGTTTAGTGTCAGCATTGTACGCTAAAATATCTACTCGTCTCGTTGATCCATTTTCAGCTAGACAGGAGATTTCTTCTTCTACTATCCAGCCCTTATTTTTTAATGCGGCAGCAATTTTGGATCTTACAAGATTATGTCTAAGAGTTCCTCAAGAGCAATCCCTGTTCACAGAATCCCAAGACGTGTGCTAAAAATATGTTAATTGCTTTGTACAGCTTTTGTTTTTCAATTTTCAACTAAAAATTGCATTATTCTTACGCACTTATCACAACAATGGTTACAAATCATACGACTTTAGGAACTTGATTCTTTACAGTTTAATTATGCATCTTAATGTACGGTCTTGAAGAGTTTACAAGAGTGGCGTGATTTGTAACAATTGTTGTGATAAATCGTAAGAAAAATGTAATTTTGTAGTTAATAAAAAAAAGTCTGTACGAAGCAACTATGGAATTCACAATACATTTTTAGCTTCAAGTACTAGCTAATTAAAGAAATGATACTCCTGAATAGTTAAATTTTTATCTTTAATATTTTTTTACCCTTAAGACTAAAGAATAATGGTATTTTACAAGTAACTTCAAATTAGTGTAGTCTGAAAATATTGAGATTAGGACAAATGTTTATATGACTTTTTGCTCAGAATGTCTTCGGAAATAAGCTCCGTAACGGACGGTAACTCCTCGTGAATCACTCTGTATAATGATATTACTTACAAAAAGTCAATTTCGATATTTTCACTGATACAGCTGTTCTCAGTTTTCCTCACAATGAAGTGGTATTTTTTTGCGGTATGCTGTCCTAGAATATCGTCACACTTCAAGGCTTGGACTTTTTTTTCACACAACTCTCTTTGGATAAATATAGTCTTACAGTAGTTCAATCAGCGAAGTGACGACTCAGAACAAAAGAAACGAGGTTTGATCTTCTTCAGATCTTGAGAGATTTCAAGTCCACAAAGAGGCGTTGGCAAAGTTTTCTCGAAGCATCCCCCTGATTCCATTGTTCTGTTGTTATAACAGCGGCTCAACAACTTTGAGTATCCTTCCTATTTCAGAGGGCTGTCTTCCGCATTTGATGCATTAATAGTCGCTGTGTGGCTTGGAAAGTGCTTTTCTTGTGTACTTCTGCGAGCCAATATCAATGTAGCTATTTCCTTTAAGAAGTTTGCGTGAGACTGTGTCTTAGGTGTCACATGCATGTTACATTGGTAGCTATACTCTGTCTGAAAATTTCTTCATCACAGCCGCCAAATTACTCTTCAAGGAACAACCACTCACATAAATTGAGGGAAAGAAGACAGAGGAAAGTTTTCTTTTCTCAATCGTACTATCAGGGGATGAAAGAGTAAAGGAACGGAGAAAAAATCTCTCCGGCGCCAGGATTTGAACCCGGGTTTTCAGCTCTACGTGCTGATACTTTATCCATTAAGCCATACCGGATACCCACCCCGGCGTCGGACAGAATCCTCTCAGATTAAGTTCCAACTCTTGGGTTCCCTCTAGTGGCCGCCCTCTGCACTACGTCATTCTCCCGGCGCCGGAGAGAATTTTTCTCCGTTCCATTACTCTTTCATCGTATGATGACGCAGAATATCTGCATGGAAATATCATATGTACTTCGGTACATTAAATAATATATTATGTGATATGCGTAAATCACTTCGTGATTTAAGACGGCGCTTATTCCGTCGGATCCCGGCCAACTAGTCACTCATAACAAGTGCACCTCAGCACATGTGTGGACTTTAGTCGTACGTTCATAGACATCTATGACGTAGTGCAGAGTGCGGCCACTAGAGGGAACCCAAGAGTTGAAACTTAATCTGAGACGATTCTGTCCGACGCCGGGGTGAGTATCCGGTGTGGCTTAGTGGATAAAGCATCAGCACGTAGAACTGAAAACCCGGGTTCAAATCCCGGCGCCGGAGAGCATTTTTCTCCGTTCCATTACTCTTTCATCGTATGATGACGCAGAATATCGAATGGAAATATCATATGTACTTCGGTACACTAAATAATATGTACTATCAGGGACTGGAATGCTTTACCTGCAGACTTACTGAAGGATTTACCTCGTATTATACACACTATTTAAAGGGTGTTATTGATGTTTTGTTATTTGAAGTGTTGTATCAGTAAAGACGTCTGTTATGTCAGTGAAGTGTGTTTGTGTCAGTGAAGTTTTATAGTTTATAATGATAGTGCAAAGTAATTAAACAGTAAAATATTTTTGAAGAGTTAATGAAATCAGTGAAATGTGTTGTAGTTCCAGTACAATGAGTGAGTTGTCAGCGAAATGAGTGTAGTTCTGAAAGGTACTTGTGCATGTATGAACATATCATACTCGTGGGTTTTAGTTCGAACTTAGGGTTAAGATACAAATTAGATTAACTTTAAATGTTATTTCAAGTGATCGTGCATTATTTAATTTAGGATGCTCCTTGTTAATATTATGATTATGAGAGAGAGAAATAAATGGTATGGCCTTATTTAAGGATGACCACGAGGATGCGGAAATTAATATCAAATAAATAAATTATTATTTATTATTATTAATGTATTAATTTATTATTAATTGCCATTATTGAGTGTAATTAGTTACCACTGCCACCGGATATTTACCCATTTGCAATGAGAATACATACATAGACTACATATATACATACATAAGACTTTTTTTTATGTTTTTTACTTGGTTATTTAGCGATGCTGTATCAACTACAAAGTTATTTAGCGTCGATGAAAATTGGTGATAGTGAGATATTTGACGAGGTGAGGACGGGGATTCGTCATAGATTACCTGACATTTGCCTTGCGGTTAGAGAAAACCTCGGGAAAAACTCAACCAGGTAATCAGCCTAAGCGAGAATCTAACCCGCTCCCCGCAATCCCGGATCAGCAGACAAGTGCCTTAGCTGAGTGAACTACGCCGGTGTACAATGAAAGGTTGGTAGAGGAAAACGTTATTTCTGGAATGGATTTTCTTTACTGTGTTCTACCGCAGCAAATTACTTTGTTGTATCTCGTCATCTTAGCCAATTTCATCTTATTTATGAGTGAGGTTCATGATTTGCACTTAGTACTGTACTGTACACTTGAGCAATGAGACTGCAGGCATACGAAACGAGCTATTTGCTTCATCTTTCGTCTCTAAATTCACATTTCTAAATGTAAATACGTTCCAGTAAAAAGTTTAATTATATTTATTACTTCTTTAGAATTCATTTATTCCTTGTTTTCTTTCTAAGAGCAGGTCTTTCATTGCAATTCCAGAATTTTCAATCTTCCCTATTTTCCGCCTTCCTCTTAGTCTCCTCATACGAACCATATATATTTTAATGTTGTCTGTCTGATATCTTGTACTGTTCCAAACTTTTCTCCCGTTCACCATTCCTTCCAGTGCACCCTTCAGCATTCAGTTTCTTCTTAGCCAATAAGCTCATCAACATATTTTTCTCTTCTCGATCAGTCTCAGCAATATTCTTTGTTCACCGTCTTTCTAGCACAGCTTAAGCAACTGTATTAATAACTGGCGTAAGGCAAATTATAAGTCCTCAAACTCAGTACTGTGACAAGGCTTTGTGATAATTGATAATACTACAAATTTATTTCAAGATTTTTACGCATTTACAATTTTTCAAAATCCTCGACGTCAAAGAAGTTGTCTTTGTCAAGACAGATTGGTCACTATCCTTGTCATAATCACATTTATTACGCATGAGTGAACCAAATAGATTTTAACACCAATATTCATGTCAATTTTGAATGTCGATTTTATTTTAGGAGGAGCCTATATGGTATGTCGAAAATAGGGAATGCATAATTGCAATTATTACTGAATGAGATGATTTTGGAAAAAATGCACAGACATGTCAAACCTTGTATTTAGAAAGGAATATTTGTATCGAAACAAAATAATTTTGTGACTGTTGTGCTAGTTATGACGTCTTCGAGAACATTTTTGAAGACACCCTATATTAATTTGGAAAATTTTGTCTTCGTTAATGTTTTTTAGGTAGGCCTATTGCTAGAAGTATTGATTTGTGTTTTTTTTTCTTTTTCTTTTTTTAAATCTAGATTAAAATTGCAAGTTTCTTGTTTATGTTAGTTAATTACTTAGGATACAATTAATTATGTACTTAATCACTCATTTAAAGTTTGTGTGACTGCAACCTGTGTATATTTTTGTGTGGCTTCACTTTCTTTATAGTGTTTTTTTATCTCTCTCTTTATTTCTTGTGTAGCTTTACTTTGTAAGTGTATTTTTTTCCTGTTTATTTCTGTTATTGTATTTGTATTCCTGGTGTTGTGGAAGAGAAGGCCTGATGGCCTTAACTACACCAGAATAAATAAATAAATAAATATAGTTTTTTTTAATATCGGCTAAAATAACATCTTTTTATGCAATACTTAATTTATTGTTTTATACAAAAGCACTATGCTTATGGTGACTATGGTAACAATTTCATTGCTGGTATAATTTTGATAGTCATGAAAGCAGTTTTATTGGTGAAATCAACATAAAACAAGATTTTCTTAACAGAAAATGAGAGAATTGAGATCTTGCTGGTAATAGGATTTGGTGACATAAGACGTACGGAACAAGAAACAGGGGCGTACGCAAGGGGGTTTACCGGGTTTGAACAAAAAAAATTACACGTATTTAGATTTGAGCATTTTAAATCCACAATCATCTTCTCTAATATATCACTGCCAGAGTAACAAAATCTACATCGACATAAGGCATAGTCCTCTTACCCTTCCTTCAATATAATCCCTGTGCTTTGTGCTGCGGCACGTTCGAATTATAACAAAGACATCTTCATTATAGAGATACCTACCGCCTAGTGTCGACCTTGTATTAAAATGAAGCCGAAACAATATTAAATTTAACTTGTTTATTAAAAATTGGATGGCTGTGAAAAAAATTACGTTTCAAAGATTTTATAAGGACATTAATAAACATACCGTAACATAATAATAATAATAATAATAATAATAATAATAATAATAATAATATTTTTTTAATTTTTATTTTAAATCCACCACCAACAGAAGCAGGCTTCCAATTACAGGTGGCTTACATAGATATATACACAAAATACATAACAAGAGAAAAAAACAACAAAACAAACAACACAAACGAAACAAAGAAAATGCATAATAATAATAATAATAATAATAATAATAATAATAATAATAATAATAATAATAATAATAATGATGATTTATTTAACCTGGCAGAGTTAAGGCCATACGGCCTTCTCTAACACTCAACCAGGAGTAAAAACTGCGTTACAAAAACACTAAAAATTTACAAAGTACACTACAATTTTACACACAAAACTGAACAAGATAATAATAATAAAATGTAAACAACAAGTAAGAAAAAATCAGACATAATATATAACATAGAGAAAGAAAGAAAAAAGCATAATAAAATGTAAACAGCAGGTCAAAAATAAATAAGGCATACAAAGTATAAAAAAATAAGACAATTATTGATAATAATAATAATAATAATAATAATAATAATAATAATAGTAATAATAATGATAATAACAATAATAATAATAATAATAATAATAACAGGCCTAATAGTAATAATAATACTAATAGTAGTAATAAAATAGTGCAGTACAAAGCATAGAATGAATACAATATTTTTAAGTACACACAGTAAGGAAAATTATGATTATATATAGCTCAACTTATCACATTAGAGATATACCTTTATCGGAAAATATGAAAACAAAAATATAAAATAAGTTAAATATCACTAGAACATAAAAAAATGTGAATACGTGGAAACATGCAATACAACACTTGTCATAATAGTAAGTTAGTTTGGCAACTCGTCATAAGATAATTTTCTAACTTGGATTTGAAAGATTTCAATGTTCGGCAGCCCTTGACTTCAGGCGGCAGTGAGTTCCAGTGACGAGAGGTAGCAACAGTGAAAGATGAGGAATACAGAGATGATTTGTGAAGTGGAATTTCTAGCGTGTTATCGCGTTGTGATCGAGTATTAATATTATGATAGCGAGAGAGAGTATGAAAACGAGCGAATAAATAATAGGGGGATGAAGTGTGCATAATTCGATATAGGAGGGAAAGTGAGTGCAGATTTCTCCTCTCATGTAACCTAAGCCATGATAACTTCTCGAAAGAAGGTGAGATATGATCATAGTATCGAACATTACAAATGGAGCGGACGCACGCGTTATGAACACGCTGTAGTTTCTGAGCGGAATCAATCCTGAGATCACTGAACATAACGTCGCAATAATCGAAGTGAGGTAGAATGAGTGTCTGTACCAGCGTCTGTTTTAATTTAGATGGAAAATGATACAATCTTTTTAGTGAATGGAGAATAGAGAATGCCTTCTTACATGTATATTTAATATGCGTATCCCAACTGAGATTAGATTCGAAATGCACTCCGAGATTTTTTACGGTAGAGCTAAATGGGATGATTGTTTTATTCAGTTTCACAGGTGGAATATTCAGGTCGTTGACTTCAGGAATTAATCTACGGTTCGCGAACAGAATAGCCTGTGATTTACATGCGTTTAGGTTAAGCCCAAATTGTTGAGACCAGGAAGAGATGGAATCAAGATCTTCATTGAGACTATTAATGCTATCATTTAGTGCATCAGGACGGGCTGAAATATACAATTGAACGTCGTCTGCATATATTTGATATCTGCAGTGCTTAAATGATTTAGAAATTCCATTTATATAAATAGAGAAGAGCAAGGGGCCTAATACTGATCCCTAAGGAACTCCTGTATTTACAGTACGCCAGGATGAGAAGCGATTATTAGATATTACACGCTGCTGGCGGCCAGTAAGGTGCTAGATGCTAGAATATAATATTATAGTTAATATAGTGCTAAATGTCAATATAATGATGCAAAATTATTTAAAAACTAGACTGAAAACATTATAATACACTTCTTCATAATTTAAATATCTAAGGAAATACAATTCTTTTTAATATTGTATGAAATTGTTCAATTGTTAAACTGAAATCCAATTGAGAATCACAGTTTAAAGACAGAGAGTTGTAAGTATTACACATAACAAACAATGCAGAGTTCTTGAAGAAAACAGTTCTAGGAATAGGAATAAGAAAAGGTTGGCTATGATGTAATTCTGTTCTTTTTACATTGAACTGAAGGAATTTAAGAAAGTCACAGTTATTCAATATACCGTTAACAGTCTTATAGAGTAAAATTTGGCTATTTATTAATCGTCGAGATTTTAAAGTTTTATAATTAAATTAAAAAAGTAACTGATTATATGAAATTTGCTTGTCATAAGACGACACGTGATGTTTTTTAAAATATAAATAACGTAAATATCTTTTTTGTATCCTTTCTATTTGCATCTGATGGGACTGGAACTGAGGTGACCATATTACAGACGCATACTCTAGCTTACTTCTAACTAGAGTTTTATATAGAGTATCAATAGTATTTATATTTTTAAATTCAATAATAATAATAATAATAATAATAATAATAATAATAATAATAATAATAATAATAATAATAATAATAATTCGATTTGCTGATGATATGGCGTTGTTAGCAGAAGAGGAAGCTGATAAGAGACTATACTATGATGCATCCGTAGCTACTGGCGAGTACTCTCTCTCCATTTTCCTGCTGCACAACGGGGCATATTACGATGCACTGCTTACCCGTTACCCATTTCAGCGAGTGCTGACGACCACTGCTGTAGAGTGTACTCCTATTCTTAATAATGGAAAACAGAACATGTACTAGCATAGCTATCTCAAAGCTGTTCTTTAGAAACATTTTAGGTAATACCTTGATCTTCACAGAATATCTTCAGTTTGAAGTATATTACGTAGCTTGAACTGAAGCAAATAATCAATAATCTGTTATTGACTTAGATTGCATACGCTGCTATACATTTCCATTTTCGAAGAATTGCGTACTGATGAAGTCCAAATTGGCAAACATACTTCACCCTTTCGCTTCCATCTCTGAAAAGAACTTAACTTCAGCTAACAATTTTGTCCTTTTACAATGCGCTTTCGACTTTAATCACAAAACTTCCCAACACTAGTTGCTAATCTTGTTTTGCTACTGGTCTGGAAAGTTCAGGAAAGTCTCATAAAATTACCTATCTTCTACTTGGGGTAGGCGACTTCACATCCGCAGGAAAAAGGGAAAGAAGTTGGTAAACTACAAAGGAATAACAATATACTATACAGTATAAGGTATTGTGGGAAACTTTGTGGCCAAAGTCCAAAGACTGTATCACTTATAATTGCTGGTATTACATTTTAGTAATCGAGTGTTTTTTTATTATACTACAAAGCATCAAATAAATTGTCGCAAGAATCATACTCTCGCAAATATGTATAACTAGTGGATTGTGCAGCAAATGCTGCAGGCTAAGTTCATTAGAAGTTTAAATAATGATTTTTCAGATTTATTTTCCAGGCAGAATACCAGATATTTTCCTTAATAATGAAACATACTCCACGAAAGATGTAACATTCAATGAAGTATAACCTTGTCAAAAAATTTCTCTTTTTAAAAAACTTCCCTCTGAATGGATTTTATGTCAAATGTTTTTTCTTGGACATATCAATCTTAATTTCTTTGAGTTTCAATGCAAAACGCAAGTAACAATGTCAAGGCGATCAACGGTTTTTTTCATGTGGGAGTAAAGTTCAAGTTTCAAGTCATTGCGGATTGTTGGCAAGAATATGGCATTTTGGAATGTATTAGATACCAGTAAATGCTGGACATAATTTTGACCACGTTAAAACGCGTCAAACTTCCGACCTTTACGCAATAATTTTCGACACAAAACGCATCAAATGCTATTATTGTTTTGTCTTTTACACAATCACTTGTAAAATTTAACTTATGTATTCACCTGAAGAGAGGGGAAGAGAAGGCCTGATGGCCTTATGTCTACCAGGTTAAATAAAGTAAATAAATAAATAAGTAAATAAATAAATAAATAAATAAATAAATAAATAAATAAATAAATAAATAAATAAATAAATAAATAAATAAATAAATAAATAAATCTCCATTTGCGCGAAAAGTGGCTTAACCCCCTTTGCGCGAAGAACATCGAATTATTCGTAACTGTATAGCCGTCATGTCCTTCTAAATACAAGGAATCAATTGCAAGCGGTAGCAGTGAAACGAAATCGATAATTTGAAATGGCAGTTTTGCTGTGATTGAATGAAACTCAACGCCAGTCAGCGGATTATTATATGATACTACACGCATTGGTGAATACGTCTGTGAGTGAAATTGTCCGCATCGTTTCATTTGGGTGTAATTTAATATGGAGAAAATTACAATACAGTACAGTTGTCTTAATGCAGACGTGGTCAATACTATAAGCTGGGGAGATTCAAAGAAATGCATCCCGCAATACACAGGTAACGCGTTTAGAGTAGAGGGCGATTTCAAGAAAGAACTGAAGCAGCGGCGGATTGCCTAGCGTTTTGCTGAGGAGAGTTTATGTATGTAGTTACTAATATGGATATAAATACAATAAAGAAAGAAGCAATCTAAATACAAGCAGCTAACCCGCCACTGATAGATGCCTGTGTACTGGAGTTGTAGGGGAGTTGGACGGAAGGGAGAGGGTGAAGCAGAGACAGTTTACAGCGCTGCCCCTGCGACGTCACTGTTACTACTGTCATCCTCTGAGGAGTTTAGTGCTGAGAGGAATGCGGTTCCGACTAGCCTAGCGCGGTACTGGAGTGGGAGGGAACAGTGACAGCAGCAGTCTGGAAGGAAGTACAGTCATACTGAAAACATTCGCCCAATTTAAGAGAGCAGTATGCCTATTAGTTTTCTAACGTATTTTTGGCGAGTTAGAGATAGAACCATTCGTACTTACGTGTTCAGAGAAGGAAAGTATTGTAGAAAATTTTATTTATTTATTTATTTATTTATTTATTTATTTATTTATTTATTTATTTATTTATTTATTCTGGTGAAGTTAAGACCATCACACCACCAGAAATACAAATAAAAAAAATAAATAAAAAGAAAAATCATAATACAACTACAATAATATAAATGAAAAGAAGAATTATACTATACAATTTAGTGATTAGTAGAATTGAATTAAATTTGTAAAGTAATCAATTTAAGTATACTGTACTGCTGAACTCACTTGAGAAGTAAAACTACTTGATTTGCATTTTAAGAAATCACCAACAAATGATTTTCGCATGACATTATAGGAACCTGTTTTTCACGATACCAATCACACATATTCTAAAATTCCAATAGAATAAAACCAAAAAACTTTTCCACAGCACGTTTCCTTAAAAATGACTTGTAACGGTGAAATATTTAATATGAGTAATTCATATAATATTAACATAGCTAACATCAGGGAGATGTTTGAGTAAAAATTGCAACAATATATTTAATATATTAATAACAAAACCATATAGGCCTAGGTAAACAATATGTATATAAAATATCCACACACTACTACAAACTGAAGAGTGCATATTTTTGGACGATTAAGGTCTATTCACACATCTCCGGGACGTGACGATGCTCTCCGTGACGTGGCTGCATCTTCCGAGAAAATAAAATATCGTTGCCTTGCAGACAAAGCGGTGCGTTCCTACATACTTCACACTCCGCTCGGCTCGGCTTGTCTGTAGCAACAAAAGAATCTACCTGCAATCCGCTCGTACCGATGGCAAGAATACCTCAGGTCCCAGCGCTAAACTCGTCGGAGGAAGTGATCACGATGACATTTTTGCCGATCCCTGTTCCAGGGGTTGTAGTTAAATCTCCACTTTTCTAAATAGTCTACGTGCAAGAAAACAATTGTAAGCGGTAGCAGTAAAATGGAATCGATAATTTGAAATGACACTTTTGATATAATGAGAGACTGTGATTGAATGAAACTCATTGCCAGTCAACGGATTATACTCTATTGGTGAATGTGAAATTGTCCGCATCTTTTCATTTGGGTGTCTTTTAATATGGAGAAAATTAGAGTACGGTTCTGAAATGCATAACTGACTTCGAGCTGTTGAATTATTATTTTGTCTTAATGATGTTACTGTCTTTTTCAGGTACAGTTCTGTTTACATTTTGGTGTGGTGTTCGCCGCTTTATTCCCCACCATGAACGACCCGCGCTACATATTTTATCCGCTTTGATGTGGGCTGAATTCTTGGATGTGGTGAGTAGTAGAAAAGTAAAAACGAACAATGGGAAAGGTAGCCTTAACTTGTATGGAGAGCTAAGTATAGCTTGGAATCTAAGCATTGTCTTCTTAATGTTGAAAAAAGAATTGCTATCACGCGAACCACTTCTATTGAACAAGAACGATTGAAATAAATACTCTTAATTGTGTAGAATGGAACTAGATTTTCATACTAATTTCTGTCACGCCACGTTGACAACGTCAATTATGTAGATTTTCAGGGATACGGAAGTCGATGTTGGTATTTTCTCCTTTAAGGTATGTATTAACGTTTTGGAGGAAAATCTACATTTTTTAACCAACCTTTTTAAGATATTTATCAGACAACATATGAAAGTAGACTAACATAACCATATATCAGAAACTTCAATTTCACTTTTTGATTCCTTAAAAAAAAAGATTAATTAAAAATTATTCTATTTCTTCAAAATGCCATATATTTTCTAAAAATTACTCAATTTTGAAATTTCTTTCACTGAGTTATTGCTGTTTATGCGTACAATGCTCTGTACTAGGATTTTGCAGCTAACATTATTACAAAGAAACTTTTAGTCATAAAAACGCCATTTCAAACGTTAATACATACCTTAAAGAACTGGTCGTCAAATCATAACCTATTGTAGAAAGCGTACAGTACTTGATTGATTTCTGAGTTGGAGTCACCGTTAAAACATCTGCATTTCCTCAACGGTAGAGTGATAGATGGAAATGAATGTTGGGAGCTGTGAATTTCGAAGTGAACATGAAGTGATCGGTTATTTTTCTTTAATTTATTCATTCAAATACGAAGTTCGTTTATGTGCCATAAATTTCCTATTCGAGTCTCTCAGTTTAATTCCCTTGGAAGGAAACCATGGTAAAAGCTTTAATCTTCCTTTAAGCTATTTCTCCCGGCCATATCGAAACCTATAACCTCGATATTGTTACAGAATACAATGTTCCCCTTGGCGACGTGGATGTCGATGACAGATTTTGAAGAACTTCGTGTATACAGCATGGAAGTAATATAGACAGATTTTAACAGATTATTCCTTGTATGGAATACAACAAAAATTCTAATACGATATCAGTTCCAAACGAAAACTTTTGTCAGAAAAAGTAATTTCCCCTGGGTGCTAAGGTGGAAGACGGAAGAAATTGTGGTAATTTTAAATAAAAATCGCATTTCCGTTATTTTTTTGTGAAACATGAATGAGCAATTTCCTATTTATATACTGAGCAAGTTTCAGTACCCTGTGGCGCTTGGAAGCATAAAAATTACGTCATGTTTAAATGGCTGCACCATTGAATTTGAATATCATACAAATTTTAAAAGCTGTTTTTTTTCACACTTTTTTCTGCATTTCGTCACGTTTAAAGTGATTATTACACTCTTACTACGTCATACTACTTTTGACCAATAAAACGATACGAAAGGACGTATTTCGACCAATCATGGCTGCTTATCGCACAATTTTATCGCGTCCCTAGCATTTGTTTAATTTTATCGCGTCTCTAGCATTTGTTTAATTTTATCGCGTCCCTAGCATTTGTTTCTTTGTTTGCCAACATTTGAAACTGCGCTGGTCTGGACGTCAAATATATATATACAATTACAAACCACTCCAGTCGATGCACAGCAGTTTCAAATATGACTCGCATTGGCATTCAAGAACAAGAATTAATAAAAATCACTGATCATACCTATCCATCTTCTGAAATCCGATTTACAAATAAATGAAGAGCACCATTCGGAAATCCTGAATAGGTTGAATACACCATGTAGGCCTAAATCAACGAGTTCCACTTCTATTACGCACACGTCCAATATAACATCAATTGAACCACCAACCACATTCAAATTTGAAAATTGTACATTTAATAATTATTGCTTTTAAAATTATTCATTCTGAAATCCTGAATAAGTTGAATACACCATGTAGGCCTAAATCAACGAGTTCCACTTCTATTACGCACACGTCCAATATAATATCAATTGAACCACCAACCACATTCAAATTTGAAAATTGTACATTCAATAATTATTCCTTTTAAAATTATTCATGTTTATTTTTTATGTCGTCGTCGTTAATTAAAACTTTTCTAACACTTGTGTATATTAGTTAGGTTATGTTATAGCTTCTGCTATATGATATTATGGATAGTCACGTATTGTTTAATATTAAGATTTATTGAAAATCATCTGTCAAGTGACGTTGATTACTGGGATTCGGATAATTGAAGTGGAATGTTGCATTTTAATAAAAATGAAACTGAATCAACAAAGCTTTCTTGACTAGTAACCGTCTACAGAGTTCAATGAAGATTCCATAGTTGGCACAACTGCCATCTAGCGTAATGGTGCAATAATACATTTGAAGACAGGTTTATTTTCGTAAATCAATTAATATTTTATTGTATTGGAGTACTTTGTTACTTATAATCTTTATATACTTTCTTCTAATCGTGTAATAGTCAATTAAATCCCACTCGAGTTTTGATTTTCTCTAGATAAATCAAAACCTCTCGTGAGATTACTGTTGATAAAAATCTTACAACTTTGATACTAAAAACATGAAACATTTACTGCATATTCTATATCAGCCCTGGGCAAAAAGAGGGAGAGGAAAGGAAAGGCAATACCCCTGCCCATGTTCTTTCCGCTTACATCGCTTTATAAACAAACACACATTGAGGCACTGTGCATCAGTGGTGGATTTTAGGCGACCAGCGAGAGTCGAATACCATGATGCCTGCCTTATACAATCAGTCACTCAGCAATGCTTGCTTTCCTGTCTACTCGTATCGGTGCGAAAAACAACTCTCTCTGCCGGGAAAGTGGAGTGGGGAGTTAAGGGGTAATCTTCAGTGACTCGATTGAGATATTACCGCCCAGGTCTGTTCTATGTATTGCGCTTAACGAAACATCATTTTTTGATAAACTAAATTCTTTCGAAATTAAAAAAATAAAATATACTTAATGGACACTAAAACTTTTAAGCTTGAAGTACCGAGAGTATAATAATATATATTTAAAAACAAATTCTCTCCATTTATAGACGTAAACTTAAAATTCTGGATACTTAATTATTTTCTTGTCATATCAGAGATTTTGTAAAAAAACATGCATGAAACTAAAAATTTTGTAAGTGGAAGATAGATTTGGAAAATATGCTAATTTTTTTTTTAATTTGAATAACTGAAAAGCGATCCATCTGATCATAATAAAACTTATATGCAAGAATATGTATAGCAAGGGGTTGATGTGTTCCACATATAAATTTCCACTTGGAAAACGGTAGAAAATATACATTTCATCCATTATCCCCCCTTAGCACTGTTTTACTCGATAAGTACTATCCGTACGATTCTAATTTTACTCATATAATTAGAGAAAATGATAAGGTATGAATTACTCCTTTGCATTTTTTAAAATATAAAATGGACGGTTTTTTAAAATTGAATAAAATGACTAATACATCGTTATTTCCTGTCATAGGAAGTCTAGCACCCCTATTGCAGCAATTAAGGGATGGAATGCTGCTATTCAGACCTGAGTTCGTGTCTATTCGTTGCTGAGCCGGCGATGCGCTCTGCAAAGTTTCAGGCTAATTTTCTAATTAACCATGTGCATAATTACAAAACTGGCATTTTTTTATTTATATTAATGTTTCATTGCCTCCTTCAATAAGCATAGTTATATCACTTCCACCCTGTATTTTTTATAAAACTAATTTTGATTTTTTCTTGATTTTTGTAGTTTCAAATAGCCTTAACACTCTTTGTCTTTACTCTTTCGAATTCTGCACAGCTTAACACCAAATTACCTTTCGTCTCGTTTCTCTTATCTATACTCTAACCACGACCTAAATACCAGATCACTTATCTGTGGTACGCTAAGTATACCTCTTCATAGAACTCTTGCTATTCATCATCTTTTACAGTATCCACCTCGCGTCAATGGAATTCCTTGTCACAAAGTATTAGGGGCTGCAAGACAATAAACACCTTTAAGAACAGCTTAAAAGATAACCTTATTAGCATTTCACTCCAATCATACTGATTTAAACTATCACTGACTACATCGTTACTTCTTTCTTTAGACATCATCCTGATAGCGCTGTATTTTCAAAATTGTCTCATAATAATCTCTATTATCTAATATTATTTGAAATATATATTAACATTCTATGTATTTTAGCTTAATTCTGCTACACAGTTTATTTCAGTGTTTAATTAATAGTATTAATAGTATTTTGTTGTTTAATTCGTAAATAACTCTTGTATTACATGTAGCACTTATCTAGATCAAATTGTTGAATTCTTTGTAAGTTCATGCATATGTATATGTAATTTTTGCTGGTTGAGTGGAAGAGAAGGCCTTACGGCCTTAACTCTGCCAGCTAAAATAAATTATTATTATTATTATTATTATTATTATTATTATTATTATTATTATATTTTAAAATGTTATTAAACAAATTATTAAACCAATGGAGTAAGGGTAACTTTAGTACTAAATATTCTTTGCCATGTGAGTGAAAATGTTACTAGCTAGTTGAAGTGGTTCTTCAGATATGGTCGATACCCCTTGGCTGTAGCGGAATGACAGTGTATAGAGGTGTGGGACTTCACTTCTCTCCGTGACATGCGCTAATGATGACAGGCAGAGTTGAGTTTTAACGTGGACGAGACATGGGAGGCATTTGCGCCTTGATACTGTATTTACTACATAGGGACTCACACATGCGTAAATCTACTGCACACCTCTCTTAGATATACCTAATTCCTTTATTCTATCTATAAAGCCTATCTAAGATTTTACAGAATTTCAGTGTTATGGCCCGAAGCAATTCCTCGTGTGCTGTAAACTGTTATTACCGCGAGAATTAGAATAATTATCTAATGACAACAAAAATGGATTTTAAAAAGCGAAGTTAAATTACCTGAGGATAATTATTATTACGAATTATATTCGGCAAGATAATTCAATGCGAACAACTGTAATTCTGAATGACTTAACATTCAAGGTTATAATAATGAGATCCATAAAAACAGTCGAATCGAAGCAGAAAGGATAGGAATAAAAGGCTCCTTGAAATAAAAACAACTGAACATTTGAGGTTATAACACTTTCGTTTGGACTCTTCTATCATTGCTCATATATCTATGATTTTTAATGTGTATACTCTTATTGTAAACCAGTTTCACTTATAATAATGTATTGTTCAGTTATTGTATGTTGTATATTGAGACTGCGAGTCTGAAGTAATCGTTTCATTTAGAACACTTTATGTGTGTCTGTACGTACGTATGTATGTATGTATGTATGTATGTATGTATGTATGTATGTATGCATGTGCGTAATGTCATGTTATATAATGTATGTATGTAAAGGTTAAAGGTTATGTTTTATTTAACGACGCTTGCAACTGCAGAGGTTATATCAGCGTCGCCGGATGTGCCAGAATTTTGTCCCGCAGGAGTTCTTTTACATACCATTTAAGCACACTTAAATGCCATCGACCTGGCCCGGGATCGAACCCGCAACCTTGGGCATGAAAGGCCAGCGCTATACCAACTCGCCAACCAGGTTGTATGTATGTATGTATGTATGTATGTATGTATGTATGTATGTATGTATGTATGTATTTTATTGGTTATTTTACGACGCTGTATCAACATCTAGGTTATTTACCGTCTGAATGATATGAAGGCGATAATGCCGGTGAAATGAGTCCGGGGTCCAGCACCGAAAGTTACCCAGCATTTGCTCGTATTGGGTTGAGGGAAAACCCCGGAAAAAACCTCAACCAGGTAACTTGCCCCGACCGGGATTCGAACCCGGGCCACCTGGTTTCGCAGCCAGACGCGCTGACCGTTACTCCACAGGTGTGGACTGTATGTATGTATGTATGTAATGCCTATCCACTTCACTTACGTGATTCGGGTTCCGCATATGGCAGGACTGTGACCTATTTTCAAGTTGCACACCACTGCGGCTGGCCACGCTGTGCATGGTATGTATCTACAGAGAGTTATGTCGTGTACTACAATATACTACAGGATGTCCCAAAGTCTCCATACATACGGAATGTCAATATCAGATAGAAATGTCCCATAATGAGTAGAATGTGCCAACCCAATCCCCAGATCTCACACCTCTTGATTTTTACTATGGGGTTACTTAATTCGGAGATCTACCAGGAGAAATTCCGGGACTTGCACCATTTGCAGGCCTGTATCATCGACGTCTGTCATCATGTGATGCTGCACATGTTGTAGAATGTATGTCGAAACTGATTGGATCACATTTACCTATTTCTGACTCTCAAAGGCTGCCACATGATTGGCATTTCTATTTTCAAGTAACATTTCCTATGTATGGAGACTTTTGGGGCACATCTGTAGTGTGAGTGCATGTGTAAGTGTTCCTGTACGTGTAGTGTAGAGAATGGGTGAAGATAATGATGATGAAGCTGAAGGAGGAACAAATCTATCACTTATTAATTTTGAACAGCTTGCTTTTAACTTTCTATGTAACTCTATTCTCATTAGTCAGTATTGCGACAATGAGTTGGTTTATTGTCTGAGAAACGTAGTGTCATATTTAGGCATTCTCACCGAAATCGAATGAACTATTGACAATCTTCAGAACATAAAGGAAACTGCCAGCCGTCTTCTGCTTGTAGTCTAACGTTGCTGACTCGATATACTGGGTAAACTTTTGGAATAAGGGTAAGATGAAAAGGAATTTGTAGTTTTTATATTGATTTTATTTACATACAACTCTGTAAAAATATTTGAACTTTATTTAAAACTGTGTAAAACTACTATAAGTAATAAGGTAGGTGTCCCTGATATGACCATGCTAAGGCTTGAGAATTTTTCTAGCCGCCATTTTATATTTTTATATAAACCACTTTTATCTTACTCGTTCTCAGTCTAATGGACTTTCTTAAAACAATTTCCTTTCCCCATAAAAATAGCTTTAATTGTCCAAAAAGTCCCAAATTCCAAAAGTCTACCTAGTGGCCATATCAGGAACATGCGCACATGATATGGCCATCCTTGTTCCATGTTCTACAAATCGTGATTGTTTTCAGTTTGATAGCGCAGTTGTGCTAAAATTAAATAATTTTGGCGTAAAATGAATAAAAATGACACTTAATAATCTTTTTTATAATTCAAAAGTGTAGTCAAAACAGGTTTTTCCATAAAAAATTGTTGTTTTTCTTAAAATACAAAATTTTTGCGTAATCCCAGCTATAAGGCATGTAAATTTGTCAGGTGAAAAAAAAAGTGAAATGAACTTGATATGGCCATGTCAGGAGCAGGTAAGCTTTCACGAAAATCGTTTGATTATGAACAACTCGTAAAAGATACGCCATCAACAACAACACCAATCAACAGAACATTAAAAACTGAATGGAGTACTATGGTTTTCATGAAGCAAGTCTTTGAAAAACATGCATAAAACAAAGGAGACTTACCAGAGAAAAATAAGAAGAGGTCACATGAAAACCGCAAAACAGGCAACTGACGCCATATTGCTGAACCTGACTGGATGAAAAACGATCAAGTGACATACCAGGATGCCCTTTCACTGGATGCTGCTGCAATTTAACGGATTTTTTGGTTAACTAACTCACAATAGGGGGGTGGCCATATCAGGGACATGGCCATAACAGGAGCATCCACATTACACTATTTTGAAATATAAATACCTATCGAAACATTATCTAGAATTTTCTATCCCATATGGTTGTGTGTCCTTGCCATTGTGAAATTTGCTCTCTCATCAAGAACTGTAAATGTTGTCGGAGCAAACAATTTTCATTTGTATCCTGTATCATCGTTTGTGTGTAATTAATCTGTACATGTTTGAAATTTATATTCACCTCTGGCTTTTAATCAATTTTCTACTACCTTAGCATATTGTCATCTAATTTCATGTCTCATAGCTTTCTTAGATCCTTATTCAACTCATGTGTTACATATAGTCTAGAATCATAAATTCCCTGCGTTTATTATTTGTAACGAAAGGTGACACAACATGATATTTTAATTAGCCAGAGAGACAAAAATTTTAAAGTTTTTACAGCGGTATATCCCAGAGGGGATTACATACCATTAGCGAGCCAAAGGCCATATTTTATAAATTAATTATTAAAAGCCCGGCGGAAACAGTAAAATATTATGTCACTAAACTTCTACAGGGACATCATTTTATTTTTACTTGAATTTTTATTGTACCTGAGTTTTTGAATGTACTTCACTCCCACCCCTTCTACTAATGAAGTTCCAACTGTCCTCCAGACAGAATCAAGGCTACATATAGTAACCAGTTCTGAGTTAGTGAGTATAGTACGTTCCAGAAATATGTTCGCGTTTTCCAGTGACGAAAGAGCTTTCAATATTGAACCATATTTTCGCACAGGTACTGATCGTTTGCCTACGTCGCATCCCGATTTCCCACACCTGCTTCTGCTCGCCCCTCTGTAAAAGCTGGGCTGTCTTAGCTCTCTTTTCTGAAAAGATTAATTTCTGTTAGGAATTGGACGTTTACATAATATTATACAACTGTTTAAAATAACTTAAATAAAAGGGCCTCTTTAAGTAATTAACTGTCACGTCATTTCCCCCCTTTCTACGATCCTGCGGCATAACCACTTGAACGGACAGTAGATAGCATGTCTGAGTAATTTTATCTGTGCGGGTCGGGCAGAAGTGAAGATTGAATTTACAGTACGTAAGGTACTCTTTTATAGAGTAGGTACAGAATTATTTCAACATGAGTTACTAGTACGAAGGACGAAACTGGCAATTAGAATTAGATGCAATAGTCTATAGTGCGATAATATGCACAAAAGAACTGAAGCCTGTATCGAAATGAACGGTCACCATTTTCAAAAATGTGTTTAAATATCCATATTATGATTATTTTTCAATTTAATTTCATTCTCTATATTGGTCCGCAACTGTGCAGTAACGGTTAGCACATCTGGCCGCGAAACCAGGTGGCCCGGGTTCGATTCCCGGTTGGGGCAAGTTACCTGGTTGAGGTTTTTTCCGGGGTTTTCCCTCAACCCAATATGAGCAAATGCTGGGTAACTTTCGGTGTTGGACCCCGGATCCATTTCACAGGCATTATCACCTTCATCTCATTCAGACGCTAAATAACCTAAGATGTTGATAAAGCGTCGTAAAATAACCTACTAAAATAAAAAAAAATAAATTCTCTATATTGTACGCTAATGTGCTGTAGACAGTATAATATACACTGCATAATGAATACGTTCACATGGATAACTCAGTTCGTGAGTAAAAACACTTATTCTTAATACAGTACTGCATTTTGATTAAACAAAACCCTAATGAAAATTATCGAACTCAAAATTGCGATATTTCCTAGTTTACGTAAATGGATGAACTATTTTTCTTCCCTCCTACACCTAGTACAGTGATGTGTTTGTGTTTTATGCCAGTATCATCGAACTCCAGTCGTGGAAGGGGGTAGCGAACGGTGTTTCCTGTTCTCTAAAGGTATATTTTCAGTATAATACTGTATTATGTCATGATGTCTGAAGGAGTGTGTTGTAAGCCTGCCGTTTCGTGCACCGTATGTAGCAGAAATGCATGATTGAAAGTCTGACGTACTTTCACTACTGGTAGTAGATTCAAGGGTTGGGGTCGTTAATCTGACACCGGGACTTTAATAGTCTTCATTTCTACTTCTCACCGAGCGATTGAAGCTGATACAGCCACTGGTTCTCAGGGGAAGATGTAATGGGAGTATTAATGGGGAGAAGGTACAAGAGAATCCGAAAGGAAGAGAGTTTGTGAGAGAAGAGGAGTAAAATTGTTTGAACGGAAGAAAAAAGTAGGGTAACGAGCGTGCGTGGGTTGAATAAAAGTACTAATATTGTAGTTTTTGTGTTGGGAGGACAACTTAAATGAAATTAAACCTGGATTAGAGGTTAGCTCTGCTTCTATTGAGGTTAATTGGACATTTTCCTTGAATTTCAACAGAGAGAACAGCCTGGCCTGCGACTTCGACCAGAAACAGGGTTGCGCGGGAAATTAGTGTCGAAGGTCAGCCGGAATGAATATTTGGGAATGGAAGTCAGGACGACTTACAGCAGAGTCCGTATAGGCCAGTTTCTATCTGATGCTTTTCCAATTCACTGCGGGCTAAAGCAGGGAGATGCACTATTACCTTTACTTTTTAACTTCGCTCTAGAATATGCCATTAGGAAAGTTCAGGACGATAGACAGGGTTTGGAGTTGAATGGGTTACATCAGATTCTTGTCTATGCGGATGACGTGAATATGCTAGGAGAAAATCCACAAACGATTAGGGAAAACGCGGAAATTCTAGTTGAAGCAAGTAAAGCGATAGGGTTGGAAGTAAATCCCGAAAAGACTAAGTATATGATTATGTCTCGTGACCAGAATATTGTACGAAATGGAACTATAAAAATTGGAGATTTATCTTTCGAAGAGGTAGAAAAATTCAAATATCTTAGAGCAACAGTAACAAATATAAATGACACTCGGGAGGAAATTAAACGCAGAATAAATATGGGAAATGCGTGTTATTATTCGGTTGAGAAGCTTTTGTCATCTAGTCTGCTGTCAAAAAATCTGAAAGTTAGAATTTATAAAACAGTTACATTACCGGTTGTTCTGTATGGTTGTGAAACTTGGACTCTCACTTTGAGAGAGGAACAGAGATTAAGGGTGTTTGAGAATAAGGTTTTTAGGAAAATATTTGGGACTAAGAGGGATGAAGTTACAGGAGAACGGAGAAAGTTACACAACGGAGAGCTGCACGCATTGTATTCTTCACCTGACAATAATTAGGAACATAAAATCCAGACGTTTGAGATGGGCAGGACATGTAGCACGTATGGGAGAATCCAGAAATACATATAGAGTGTTAATTGGGAGGCCAGAGGGAAAAGACCTTTGGGGAGGCCAAGACGTAGGTGGGAAGATAATATTAAAATGGATTTGAGGGAGGTGGGATATGATGGTAGAGACTGGATTAATCTTGCTCAGGATAGGGATCAATGGCGGGCTTATGTGAGGGCGGCAATGAACCTCCGGGTTCCTTAAAAGCCAGTAGGTAAGTAAGGAATTCAGGACGTTTAAGATGACAGATGTTGGAAGATCAATGTCTATCAACATCTCATGTTATTTAACGTCTGAATGAAATGAAGATGATAATGCCGGTGGAATGAGTTCGGGGTCCAGCACCGAAATTTACGGAGCATTTGCTCGTATTGGGTTGAGAGAAAACCCCGGAAAAACCTCAACTATGTAACTTGTCCCGACCGGGATTCGAACCTGCGCCAACTGATTTCGCGACCAGACGCGCTAACCATGCGTAAAATTGCACTTCACGCACTATTGTTAAAAATATTTCATAACACGTTGCTATGGAATCACACTATAGAACAATAAAGTCAAAGTTTTGCAATGTAAAAGTATCAATTACTGAAGCTCTTCTTGTGCAAAATTAGTAGTTAAACTTATTTTATATCACCATATGAACAAAAAAAAAATATATTCTCACTAATATATTAAACAATGCATTTTGAATTCTATGCTTTTAACTGTGTCATCTTGGAAAGATTGCTGTCGAGATTTATACTCTTTTTTATACTAAACATTTAACCTCATTGTAATTTTGGCATTTTTACACTTTGAACATATTAATGTAGTGAACATATTTAATTTTGAATATATCTATATAGTGGACCTTTTAATCAAGGATTAGATGTCGTGGACTAATACCTGTCTGGACTTGTTAGTATAGACATTTTACATTTTTGTCTCTAGTAAGCCCTCCAATACATTGTTAGCGCGAGAAGTCCAAACGTGAAATTTATAAATTTAGAAATCTTCTCACTATTCGTGAGCTGCCACAAGGGACAAAGAGTACTTAACCATAGAAATGTTTACAAGTTCAGTGAACCATTAATTTTGTTTTGACAATGAAACTCCTACAAGTACATAGCTGCAAATACATTTTGTGATTGGTGGAAATATACCTAGTTTTAGAGAGGCAAGTGTTACAAAAAAGTAAAGAATGCTAATGAACTTGGTTTCATTTCGAATATAGGTGATGCTTCAGGAGAGCAATTGATCCTTTCAATGCAGCTAAAGTTACAATCGGAATAATAGATGTAGGTATTCCAAGCCTCTTAAACACATCTTTCATGAAGAGAGTAGCGGTACCTCTTGCTCCAACCAGAAGTCCGATTACTTCAAGCTCTTCTAGCTGGTATTTTTGGAGGTAATATAGAATGGTAGGATTGCTCTTGAATTAATTTTCGCCACTACTTGAAAAATTATAATGAAGAAATTCCAGACTCTTTTTGCCTAATTCAAGAGCTTTCGAAGTCAGCTCTCATTTTATCACTCCTGATATTCATACTCATTTTTAGGTAGAAGAGTCTGTTCTTTCAGAAAATGTTGCAATTGCCAGAGAGAAAAACCCTAGAAAACAGGGCTTCCTTGTGCAGCTAGTAATGTAATATAATACATTTTGCACATCTATGCGAGAAGCTAGGTTCTAAATAAAATTACAGTCGGATTTATTCTCTTTTCTTACTTGTTTGAACCAGGAACATAGACGCTATTTTGAAAAAAAGTAATTTTCGAATATATTGGCACTTACATCCTTTTTTACGTCCAGCCTTCAAATGATATCCCACTTATATTTATCCTCATTAAATGAAGTAATTAATACGAAAATAGCCTTCTGAACATTATTTATTTACACAGGAGACTTTATTCATGCTATAAACCCTGATAGAACTGATATTTAGCCGTTGCAGTGAATTTTGATGAAGTCCAGAGGGTCTAATTAGTCAAATCCATTCTCTTCACATCCACGCTGGGGCCCCTTGGAATCTTTTAAGATGCGAAAGAGAGAATGGTGTGCGGAAAGTAACGGGAAGCTACCTCATTTACTTTTCCCAAGAAAAACTGCAAATATTGCATCTGGAAGGAATGGTGAACGGGAGAAGAGTTCGGGGCAGAAGAAGATATATCAGATGATAGATGACATTAAGATATATGGATCACATGAGGAGACAAAGAGGAAGGCAGAAAATAGAAAAGACTGGAGAATGCTGGTTTGCAGTGAAAGATCTGTTCTTGAGCAGAACACTATGAATGATCAACGACAAAAGAATTTTATAAGTTTTGTCTTCAAATTTTACATCTTATCGATTATGTACTTCGTATAAAGAAAAATGTCTTCTTACTTTTGTTTATTTGCAATACTTTGACACTATATCACCAATTTAAACTTCTTCTGGAGTCCCGGATGTAGTTACGATACTTGCACAGAATTCCTGCTGATTTTCTCAAACGTACAGTATAGCCGAGAAGCTTCAAGATTTGAAATCTTACGAGGAGATATACAAATTATAAGTGAATGCTTTTCTTGGGGGCATTTCTTTTGGACGTAAAAATGCTTTAATTGCCTAAGTTCCAATGTTTTAATTAAATTTCCTGAATAGCTTAAAAAATGTATACCTTGCAATTGAAATTAATTCCATTGAAAATATCAGTCACGAATAACAAAATTTTGTACTTTAGTAAAAGTGGAAATATTTTAAATAGACGGGGCGGAGAACTGTATGTTAAGCGTTGATTGAACGGAGAAAATATAAATTATTTTCGTATATATGTCACAGGAAGTTTTCCATGTCAGAAAAATTTACATCTGACATCACTGAGACCAACTAACGGTGAAGTTAATCTGTTACACAACTTCAATAAAACAGGAACATATAATTGAGATCATTAGGTTTGTTTAAAATTTGAATTTTTTTATTTTTAGGTACAATTAACTTTATTGCTTTTTTAAATACTTCTTTTAGTTTCTTTCTTAATACTCTTATCATTGCCATCGATGTAGCTCAGGATCTACCGAGCTAGAGGCATATTTCACCATCTTGCGACTATAATGCGCTAGAACTTGTGGAAAGTCCGTGAAGGTGATGTACAACTTAGTCTTGATCCTCAACACAAAGACAAACTAGTGTAGATCCTTTCTCAAAGCTGAGATACCAAAGTACGTCAGAACTTTCTGAACAAATTAGATGAAGATTACTTTCTCGGGTCCTGACCTAACAAACGAGCAGTTGGCAGATGAAAAATCGGAGGATATAGGCATGCTTATATTGAAAACAGGTGAGGAATCTGTCTCGTTCCAAGATAACCTTGCAAATCAGTGCAAAGTTAAATAGAAACGTTTTTCTCTCAAGCTTCGATAAGAAGAGTTATTTATTTATTTGTTTATTTATTTATTTATTTATATATCTATATTTATTTATTCTGGTATACTTAAGGCCATAAGGCCTTCTGTTCCACACAACTAGAAAAACAAATATAACAAAAGAAATAAAAAAAATACACTAAAAAAGTAAAGCTATACAAAAATATATAAAAGAAATAAAAAAAATTACTCTATAAAAAAGTAAAGCTACACAAAAATATATAAAAGAAATAAAAAAATCACACTATAAAAAAGTAAAGCCAGACAAAAATATATAAAAGAAATAAAAAATCACACTATAAAAAAGTAAAGCTACACAAAAATATACAAAAGAAATAAAAAAATCACACTATAAAAAAGTAAAGCTACACAAAAATATATGAAAGAAATAAAAAAATTACTCTATAAAAAGTAAAGCTACACAAAAATGTATAAAAGGAATAAAAAGATCACACTATAAAAAAGTAAAGCTACACAAAAATATATAAAAGAAATAAAAAATCACACTATAAAAAAGTAAAGCTACACAAAAATATATAAAAGAAATAAAAAAATCACACTATAAAAAAGTAAAGCTACACAAAAATATATAAAAGAAATAAAAAATCACACTATAAAAAAGTAAAGCTACACAAAAAAATATAAAAGAAATAACAAATCACACTATAAAAAAGTAAAGCTACACAAAAATATATAAAAGAAATAAAAAAAATCACACTATAAAATAGTAAAGCTACACAAAAATATATAAAAGAAATAAAAAAAATCACACTATAAAAAAGTAAAGCTACACAAAAATATATAAAAGAAATAAAAAAATCACACTATGAAAAAGTAAAGCTACACAAAAATATATAAATGAAATAAAAAAATCACACTATGAAAAAGTAAAGCTACATAAAATATATAAAAGAAATAAAAAAAATCAGACTATAAAAAAGGAAAGCTACACAAAAATATATAAAATAAATAAAAAAAATCACACTATGAAAAAGTAAAGCTACACAAAAATATATAAATGAAACAAAAAAAATCACACTATAAAAAAGTAAAGCTACACAAAAATATATAAATGAAATAAAAGAAAATCACACTATGAAAAAGTAAAGCTACACAAAAATATATAAAAGAAATAAAAAGTAACACTATAAAAAAGTAAAGCAACACAAAAATATATAAAAGAAATAAAAAAATTACACTATAAAAAAGTAAAGCTACACAAAAATATATAAAAGAAATAAAAAATCACACTATAAAAAGTAAAGCTACACAAAAATATATAAAAGAAATAAAAAATCACACCATGAAAAAGTAAAGCTACACAAAAATATATAAATGAAATAAAAGAATCACACTATGAAAAAGTAAAGCTACACAAAAATATATAAAAAAATAAAAAAATCACACTATAAAAAAGTAAAGCTACACAAAAATATATAAATGAAATAAAAAAAATCACACTATGAAAAAGTAAAGCTACACAAAAATATATAAATGGAATAAAAAAAATCACACTATAAAAAAGTAAAGCTACACAAAAATATATAAAAGAAATAAAAAAATTACTCTATAAAAAGTAAAGCTACACAAAAATATATAAAAGAAATAAAAAAAAATCACATTATAAAAAAGTAAAGCTACACAAAAATATATAAAAGAAATAAAAAATCACACCATGAAAAGCAAAGTTACACAAAAATATATAAAAGAAATAAAAAAATCACACTATAAAAAAGTAAAGCTACACAAAAATATATAAAAGAAATAAAAAAAATCACACTATGAAAAAGTAAAGCTACACAAAAATATATAAAAGAAATAAAAAAAATCACACTGTAAAAAAGTAAAGCTACACAAAATATATAAAAGAAATAAAAAATCACACTATAAAAAAGTAAAGCTACACAAAAATATATAAAAGAAATAAAAAAAATCACACTATAAAAAAGTAAAGCTACACAAAAATATATAAAAGAAATAAAAAATAATCACACTATAAAAAAGTAAAGCTACACAAAAATATATAAAAGAAATAAAAAATCACACTATAAAAAAGTAAAGCTACTCAAAAATATATAAAAGAAATAAAAAATCACACTATAAAAAATAAAGCTACACAAAAATATATAAAAGAAATAAAAAAAATCACACTGTAAAAAAGTAAAGCTACACAAAAATATACACAGGTACTGTCACACAAACTGCAAATGAGTGATTATCATGCTGTAATAGCTACTGATCATACGAAAAGGGGAATTCGTTCTGGTTTTTTATTAATAGGTTTCATATTAATTGTTGTAGAAATAAAATTAACAGCTCTAATGACCAACAATTCAACAAAAATCCTCTTATTAACAACTCTAATAAGAGGTATATTAATTTCCTAATTAATCAATGAACATAAACAAGAAATTTGAAATTTTAATCTAGAGTAAAAGACATAAATCAACAATTTTAGTTATACCTAAAAACCATGAAATAAGACAAAATTTTCCAATTTAATTTTTAATTGTGATAAAGTCGGGCAGTCCCTGAAGTCATTAGGTAACGAATTCCAGAGGCGAGGTATTTCTAAGGTGTAGTACGATGAGTATAAAGACGTTATGTGATGAGGGAAAGAAAGAAGTGCTTGATGGCGTTTTTGAAGAGTTGTAAGTAATTACAAGCTCGATAGCAGATAATTCGGAGTGTAAGTATGCATGATTATAAATAGAGGAGACAGTGAATGTATTGTTCTTCGTTCCTTTAGACCAGTGATGTCAACGCAAGCGCATTTTTCTGACCTTGACGACGTGCGCGGGCGTCAAGCGCTAAGTATGGAAAGAGGAAGGGTTGTGTATATGAATAAGCAGCCTGTTGGATTAAGAAAACAGTGGTATACAAACTTCAAACGGAACGTCAAATTTTATATCGTTATTTTTATATGGCTTCTTTCTGTTTGATATTATCTATATTGTTTGTAAAACAAAAGTACTAACACCAATTTCTTAATATTACAGTTGTGTTTTAAATGTTAATAACATAATGATAAAGAGTTAAGAAGGAAAATTCACTTAAATTCCATAGTAGTACAACTATACTGTATGGATGAAACACATCATTTATAAAGAAAGTGATATCCGAAAAAAAAAAAAAAAAAAAAAAAAAGAGATTGAGTATGACATGATAAGTTGGAATTTATATTGATGGTATCTTTAGCCTTGCAAAAGTAATCAATAAACTAATCAAAACAATATTACAGTACAAAGCAAAGTTACTGTTTTAAGTGTAACTAATATTACATAACAAAACTCTTATCGCATTATGCTTTTAAGGTGATATTTGTGAGCAACTTCCTATCAGAATATTAAATTATTTTCTCGAAATCTGCTGAAGCTATAGAGCTGACATTTTTACAACACATGGGCTCGTATCTTTTGCTTATGTTGTAACAACAGTTGCCTTGTTAATTCATTTCCTTACAAACAGTTTCCATGCGAATATTTTCAAAATTTTCAATGCACTATCTTCAGTAATACGTATATACGGTATATTAGATTTACGAAAACATTCTGTGAGGCTACTAAATAAATAGGCCTATACCTGAAAATTTCACTCTTCTATACGAGAAGTTGAGAAAATATTTCTTTTGAATAAAAAAATCAAACTTGTGATAAGTGAGCATTAAAATTAAAACTCACATTCTTATAATGCACTTATACTTCTCAGACAAATCTAAAAATTAACATGGGTACAGTTTTAATAAGTTCTCTTCCCTTTATCTATTGAATCAGTGCTGGCCATCCCTGTATATATTGTAGCTCGACCAAGCGGCATATACTACCTCTTTCGTCTGTCTCTTTCCTTTCCGCTGTAAAGCGCTCAGGCTCTCCTGAGCTCTAAAGCGCGCGCTTGCTCCTATGGGCATCAATTGACATGACTGCTTTAGACGCACCCATGAAAGTAACTGGAAGGAAAGCGTTATATAGTTGAGCCACGATATCTATAAATAAAGCGGCCTTTCAGACTTCAACAATAATTTCTTAAATAAAGTAGCGGTAAGGTACAATAAGCCCATAAGCTACTGTGCTAGGCTACAGGTTTCTCCCCCATATACAAAAAAAAAAATACACATACCATAATAATGGAAGTCAAATAGCTAAATATTGAATTTAATATGGATGTGACATCACGCCTGAGTTGCATGTTACATTGAATGTTAAAGAGCTGTGATGGTGGAGAGCTGTTCAGCCGTTTCACATAAACGCTTGATCAGATAAGCGGCGTCGCTGAGTGATGCGTGAGCAATTTAGACGTCGCTGTTACGTCGTCACATCACCAACGATGCATGACTGCAAAGCGTCAGAGCTTTGAAGCTGAGCACGGATGAAATGCTGTTTGATCTTTATTTTTACATAAGTTATTCAGCGACTCTTTATCAACTATGAGATTATCTAACGTCGTCGGTGAGATTAGTGATAGCGAAATCATATTTTGCAGGATGAATGAGAGTTTTCGCCTGACATGCGCTTTAATATATTAGGAGGGAAATTCGGAAAACAAATGACAGGAGATTTGAGGAAATAAATTCTAGTCGGTTAGTTGCTCTGTGATTCATATTGTGATAAAGCATGAGAATAGTACAGTACTAGCAAAAGAAAAACCGGACCGACCCTTGTAGCTGATTTCAGAGCCTTGTTCACTCCAGAGCACGATAGACTTTCGTGGTTCGAATCCTGCCTGGGAAGGAAACTTTTTTTTGTTACTTATTCAAATTTATTCACAATACTTTTCGATTGCTGGTTAAATTCATGTTCTGGGAATAATAAGTTAATTAAGTTGTAAAATATCGCTGCAATCGAAAAGTATTGGGAATAAATTTGAATAAGGAACAAAAAAAAGTTTTCTTCCCAGGCAGGATTCGAACCAAGAAAGTCTTAGTTACCAGTCTATCGTGCTATGGAGTGAACAAGGCTCTGAAATCAGCTACAAGGGTCGGTCCGGTTTTTTTTGTCACTACTGTACAGTATGTATAGATGATATGGCAGAAGAGGAGATGATACTAAAGGATATGCTACTGGAGCTAAATGACAACTGTGAGCAGTATGGACTGAAGATAAATGCCAACAAGACGAAGACCATGGTCATAGGAAGAAAAGTAAAGAAGGTAAACTTGTGAATTGTAAATGAGGTAAATAATTTCAAGGGAAAAATTGTTCAAATCTGCTTTACAGGGAGCCTTACCTGAAATACTAGATTTGCATAATATATACGTCACTGTGTACGTTAACAGAAAACCACAATTCCAAGTCACACAGAGTTTGTGTGCACTCGATGTGGGTCTCTGGCCTTTCGTCAGCCCACGCGAGTTGTGTGGATATAAAGGGAAAAAGTTGAGACGGTGTCGGGTGGAGTTCCCGGGTAGCTCAGTTGGAAAGAGTGCTGGTACGTTCAACCAGAGGTCCCGGGATCGATACCCGGCCCCGGAACAATTTTTCCCTTGAAATTATTCAAATCTGCTTTACAGGGAGCCTTACCTGAAAGATTAGATTTGTGTAAATGAGGTAGTTGAGCAAGTGGACAGCTTCAGATACTTGAGGTATACTATAAGCAGTACTGCGAGAAGTCAAAAGCAGAATAGCAATGGCAAAGGAAGCTTTTAATAGAAAAAGGAGCATCTTCTGCGGACCTCTGGAGAAAGAACTAAGGACGAGACTAGTGAAGTGGTTTGTGTGGAGTGTGGCATTGTATGGAGCAGAAACATGGACATTACGACGAAGTGAAAAGAAGAGACTAGAAGCATTTGAAATATGGATATGGAGAAGGATTGAGCGTGTGAAATGGACAGACAGAATAAGAAATGGAACTGTGTTGAAGAGAATGGATGAAGAAAGAATGATGCTGAATCTGATCTGAAAGAGGAAAAGGAATTATTTAGGTCACTGGCTGAGAAGAATCTGTCTTCTGAAGGATGCGCTGGAAGGAATAGTGACCGGGAGAAGAGCTCGGGGTAGAAGAAGATATCAGATTATAGACGACATTAAGATATACGGATCGCATGAGGAGAGAAGCAGGAAGGCAGAAAATAGGAAAGACTGGAGAATGCTGGGTTTACAGTGAAAGACCTGCCCTTGGGCGGAACACTATGAATGAATGAATCTATATATAGTGTATAATCGACCCCAGTAAAAATACTGTCGTATGTAGGTAATCACATTATTACTTTCGTAAATTTTTTCCAACACTGGTTTATTGGTTCGAGGTATGAAATTTTAATAATAAGGTAGAAAATTATTAAAAGTTTTGGTACATATTTATTAAATTATTTTTAAAATAGTTTTTAATAGGAAATAGCATACCTTCACGAGTCACAATTTTCGAGTTACAACACTATTTTACTGGAAGTGCGGTATTACGAATTATCAAATAAATTGATCCTTTTTGGCTTAATTAATTTAATAAAAACAAATATTATTTTGTTGCTTAAATTTATTTTATGTTGAAGGGTACTGGTTTACAAGGATATGAAAACTATCATACAATCTACAAGTCAAATATTTTTCATGGTTTTATTTTCCCAATATAACAAGTGTTCTCAACTCCGTCCCTTTGGCAAGATCAGACAGAACTTCAGTGGCAGAAACTATAAGCAACATCATCAACGTACAAAATTACTTAAACAAAGAGCTAAGTAGAAGAGAAATAAAAAAAAAATCTGTGTTAATACAATATCTGTGTAAAGAAAATCATTTATCAAATCTTGACATGCTTGATACAAAGGCACGTGTCTTTATCCGTGAATCTATAATATATTAACAGTGGTTAGTGCTTCATTTATTTGGATAAAAATAAAAGTTTAACTTAGAAAGTAAATAACTGAAATAAATACTTGTTTTATGTGACCTGCGCCCAACATTCATAACTCCGTCACATTGTTTATCAGAGCAGTGCAGCCTCGAGCTAGCGTCTCTTACCCGCAAGCACTCTAGTGCATCCGTGACTGCTGGAGGGTATGCAGTTTTCCAGTGGCGAGGTTTCGTTCGTATCAGAAATAACGTAAATTGTTAGTGGAATACAGCAATAATAGTTTAATGAAGCACACAATGTTCACGTATGCATTCAAATAAGCTTGTTTTATGTAATTAATAAATATTCGTTTATAATGTCAATAACTAAAAAATATTAATATCTTTTAAAATTGAGGAGTCCAGTGAAAAAAGGGGACAAGCCACAAATCCTGATATGTAGAATATCTCATTAGTTCACTGGCATTTTTACCTTTCATCTGAGATCAAGACTAAATAATATGAATGATTACAACTGGAGATAGAACCAAATTTGTACAAATGATTTTTCGAAAGTTTCGCAATTAAATGTTTGCCGAAATTACATTTCTAGATATACACGGGTAAAATTTACTTTAGAGTTAAAACTGCCCGAAAAATAAAAAAAATAATAATTGAAGATAGCAATATGAAATCTTGGTAAATTTTAAGCGGAATTGCTCTTGTACTAGGAAAGGAAAATGAAACAAGACAGCTTCAGTCCACATAATAGTAATAGTAGAAATAAATATAAAGACTATTATGACATTCTTTTCATTTTTCTGAATTGCAAAGTATGTCAAATTAGTGTTTAATCAGCATAAATGTTATTTACGTAATAGAAACATTTTTATTAAATTTCAAAACTCACGATTAACTCGAAAACTAGCAGCATTTCGAAAACAAATTTGAAATCAACACGATGATTCCTATGATAATCTGTAACTCTAACAAACAAAAGTTTAGTCGCTCTGCATACGGAAGTCTGCCAGGCGAAAATGATCCTTTATTTAACTCTACTTAACTCGGAAACTAGAAAAGATTTTGAATAGCAACCACTTCTAAAACTAATTCTCGTCCTTTCTAAACATTTCTCTCGCTTTGACTCCCATTTAAAGTAAAAAATAAAAAAGTTTGCCGCTTTCCAACTTTTGAGGGTGTCAATGTCTATTTCAAATAGGTCACTTTCAAGTTAGTATTTTTTTACTCACTTAAAAAAAAAAACATTTCTCACGTCTCTACTTAATTTAACATGTATTTTTTCAGTCATGTTTTCGAGCCACATCTGCCCTTGTTCTAGTTTAAAGCGTGCATTCTTTTTGTTACATTCGCCTTCTTATTTGAACATCAGCGAACTTCTAACGCAGGCTTCACGGATGTCATGTTGTAACGTATCGCCAGCAGAGAACACCTGCTAACAGACTGTCTGTGTTACATTGTGCTCGAGTGTTGAAGTTCAGTAATGCTTAATTAATGCTGCATTTCACTTGTTCTTCAGCTTTTGTTACTATAGAATTATGTTTACTAATTAGTGAGAATATATAACATGTTTCTATTCATGTAGTGAACACATTGAATGTTGTAAGTAGGCTTGTGTGTAAGCTCTATACTTCCTTGTTGTCAAATGGCTGCCAGTCTGTCAGTTAAAATATTTAACTCGGGATTTTATCGATTCAACTCACATTAATTAATGCTTTATTATTATTATTATTATTATTATTATTATTATTATTATTATTATTATTATTATTATTATTATTATATGATATACTTTTTGAGTTTTATCATGATATATCCTTACTTCTTATTTAATATATTTTATTATATGTTAGATATTGCTATTTATTTTGTTGCATTTTGTCACTGATTAATGTTGACTATTATATTGATTGTATTTAATATCACTGACATTTTCTATCATTCATTCTCATCATCATTTGTTCTGTTCTGTTTTATTTTGTATCTTGTGCTAAACTGTAAATGGCCTTGTGCTGTTGTTTTGCACGTTAATATTATAAATAAATAAATAAATAAATAAATAAATAAATAAATAAATAAATAAATAAATAAATAAATAAATAAATAAATAAATAAATAAATAAATAAATAAATAAATAAATAAATAAATAAATAAATAAATAAATAAATAAATAAATAAATAAATAAATAAATAAATAAATAAATAAATAAATAAATAAATAAATAAATAAATAAATAAATAAATAAATAAATAAATAAATAAATAAATAAATAAATAAATAAATAAATAAATAAATAAATAAATAAATAAATAAATAAATAAATAAATAAATAAATAAATAAATAAATAAATAAATAAATAAATAAATAAATAAATAAATAAATAAATAAATAAATAAATAAATAAATAAATAAATAAATAAATAAATAAATAAATAAATAAATAAATAAATAAATAAATAAGTACATAAATAAATAAATAAGTACATAAATAAATAAATAAGTACATAAATAAATAAGTAAATAATTATATTATTATTGTTATTATTATTATTATTATTATTATTATTATTATTATTATTATCATCGTCCCAAAGTATATGATTATGTCTCGTGACGAGAATATCGTACGAAATGGAAATATAAAAATTGGAAATTTATCCTTTGAAGAGGTGGAAAAATTCAAATACCTGCGAGCAACAGTAACAAATATAAATTATACTCGAAAGGAATTTAAATACAGAATAAATATGGGAAATGCCTGTTATTATTCGGTTGAGAAGCTTTTATCATCCAGTCTGTTGTCAAAAAATCTGACAGAATTTATAAAATAGTTATATTACCGGTTGTTCTGTATGGTTGTGAAACTAGGACTCTCACTTTGAGAGAGGAACATAGGTTAAGGGTGTTTGAGAATAAGGTGCTTAGGAAAATATTTGGGGCTGAAAGGGATGAAGTTACAGGAGAATGGAGAAAGTTACAAAAGAACTGCACGCATTGTGTACTTCACCTGACATAATTAGGAACATTAAATCCAGACGTTTGAGATGGGCAGGGCATGTAGCATGTATAGGCGAATCCAGAAATGCATATAGAATGTTAGTTGGGAGACCGGAGGGAAAAAGACCTTTGGGAAGGCCGAGACGTAGATGGGAAGATAATATTAAAATGTATCTGAGAGAGGTGGGATACGATGATAGAGACTGGATTAATCTTATTCAGGATAGGGACTAATGGCGGGCTTATGTGAGGGTGGCAATGAACCTCCGGATTCCTTAAAAGCCGGTAAGTAGTAAGTATTATCGTCTCAATTCGATCGATTTGTAATGCCTCAGATTACAAATCCAGAGGACCCTGGTTCAGTTACCAACAGATCAGGAGAAATTTATTTTAATTCCAATGAAAATGAGAGTATGTCCATTGTACTGTGTTCATCTTGTGTTGTCTTAAGATTGAATAAGCGTATTGCCGATCACAAAAGCGGAAATTGAGTTAATTTCAAAGTCAAACTTTAATGTCCTTAGTTCAGTTGTTTCAACGTCCTCATAATTATTTGAAGTAGGGAACACGTTTTAATGTGAAACATTCTGCCAACCCAAGTTAAAGAAAATTGTTACGGTAAATATTTTCACATCACTCCTTATAAATCATAATAGAAACTTTTTAAGCTACTTATTTTATCGAATATAATATACCGGATGTTTGTTTTAACGTTCGATCTGTCCATTTCGAAATCAACGCTTTTGGGAGAATACAATTTTGAATAAACGTTTCTTCATTTGAAGAGTAAAACAATGGTATTAGTTATTTTTTATTTACTGGATGCGAGGCAAAATTGAGGTCAACTTGATTTATGTAAATGGAAACCTAAACTTTTTTCATCAGACTACCATTTTACGCAAAAAAACTGATCTGAAATATTTTAAAATAAAACTCTTACTTTTGCGAAATATTTGGCAAAATTGAAAAAACATAATGCACGGTTATACATTGAAAGATTGTGTCTTGTAATATTATCTTTCACATAAACATTTGTTGTAAATGATTAATAGCTCCATGACAGTTATACGAGTAGCTTAGAAGTCATTACTTACTGAAATAATTTGAGCGGATGTATGTCAAACATAAAGTAAATCTAAGATATAACCTTTTAAAATATTACCGTGTGTAAGCCATTCGATATCTCTTGAAACCACATGCATGCGTGTGCCATACAGTAGCTCGTAGCGAGAATTTTATGGTAGGGGTTAGTAGGCCTATACTAATAGCTCTATGTGGAAGGAGAGAGAGAGAGAGAGAGAGAGAGAGGGCGAGGGAGAGAGAGAGGGAGAGGAGGGAGAGGGAGAGGGGGGAGAGGAGATAGAGAGAGAGAGAGATTTTTTTTCCAGTCCACTTCCCCTCATGGCAAGTTGGTTTCAGGAGGTAACGAATAACCTGTATTAAAATGTTTATACATTTTGTTAAATAGTTGTAAAATAGGGGTTTGGTAAAAAATTACACAAAAGTTGTTTGTTTTACATCAAATCATAATATGTTGAGAAAAATTTGGATTTCTGTTAAGAAAACTAAGCAGCGACCTTGATAATCTCCACTAAATAAAAAATAACTTCAGTAATGCCATTGTTTTTCCGCTTCAAACGAAAAAACCGTTAATTCTTAATTTATTGAATTGTCGCAAGCTCATTGTTTTCGAGATTAGCAGTTAGAGAAAAAAATGCACCTCGTGTAAGAAATATAATAGTTTCTAAAAATGGTAAAAATGTACCTTTAATAACTTTTAAAAGTACAAGATTTCGTACCAGATTTTTTCCAGACAGTTATTCAGTGTTTGAATAAATTAATAATATTTAAATTATTGTAAACTAGCCGTACCCGTGCGCTCCGCTGAACCTGTTAGAAATAAATAGAAAGTAATTACATAATTAAAATAGGATGTGTGATCCAGGGGACATTCGTGTTTGATAGAAGGATATATCGTTTAATATGTTACTTAATTTAAATTGTATTGAAATAATTAAAATGCGGTCATTTTGGTCCAGAGAGCAATCATTTGGTGCAATGACAATTCCTTTAACATGTTTCTTAATTGTTATTACATGCAACCATAGTTTAATGAAGATTGACATATCATTTAGTTTTAATGTGTATACTTTATATTACTTGCTGTATGTTTCAGAAGTTACTGTAATAACATTGTAGAATTATGTCCATCTAGAGAAACTACACTTTCCAATGGTGAAATAATAATTAAACAATTAATTAGCTTCCGATATTACTTCATACAAACACAGAAACATTCTCTGTAGGCTATGTTTAATAGCTTTCGATTGTTATTGTCCAAGGCCCTTTATAGACGAAGTCATTTGTTTTTATTTCAGTACAGCGCCTTAGATGGCGTTGTTATTGTAATTTGAAACTCATTTATCTCATTAAATATCAGTCCTATCAAACTTTTGTATAGAATAAAAGTTATCGGAAATTATTTTTAAAGAAACTTCTGTTATGTAATATTTTTCATGAAAATTAATAATAAGGAAGATATTTCGACTTATTTAATTCAAGCCCCTTTATAACCCCCCTTTTAAATAAAGTATTTTGAATGCCATATAGCCTAAAATCTAAGTTACAACGGACTTAATTTATATTTCAATTTTCATATAAATCGGTTCAGCCATTATCGCGTGAAAAGTAACAAACATCCAGACAGACAGACAGACAGACATACAGATACACATACAAACAAAAATAAAAAAAAAGCGATTTTCAGTTTCAGGATGGTTAATTATACATGTTAACACCAATTATTTTTGGAAAATCGAAAATTACCAGAAAAATTTTGGCTACAGATTTATTATTAGTGTAGATGTGTTCATAAAAACGTAGTATCTATTTTATACCATGAATATCATACATTAATTTTACAACAGTTGGTTTTAAAATAAATATGTAGACCTACAATATGTTTCCAAATAAAATTTCTGACGGTTTTACATTGCAACTCACCAAAGTAGACTTCCACACTTTGAGAAACGCTGAGATGGAGTACTCCATTCTGCCAGCTACTCTTCCAAGTAAAGTAGTTCTTATTATGTCACCAAGGGTAAACGTGTTCAGAAAAAAGCAATTTACGCGATGTGTGAAGCTCGGTTCCTTCAGATTTGCGAACAATCGCTCACCCCCCTGCTTGTTATTGAATCTTTTTATAGGCATGTTTGCACTTCAAATATATTTCACGAAATAAATAAGTGCAAGGAGATTACGAACATTTGCGTGGAAGATTTAAAACTACTATTCGTAAAAAGTTAGATTATACGGAGTGTCTCAATAAAATGTATACACTCTTTGAATGACTATAACGTTAAGAATTACTAAGATACAGAAAAGTTTTAAAATTAAAAGCAATGTGAACCAATGTAGTAACCAGCCATTTATTGAAAGTGTTCAAATTGTTGGCCATTGTGGTCCAGGCACAGCTGATAGCGCTGACCGATGGAATTCAAAACGTCCCCAATCATTTCAATTAGTATTTGGGCACATTCTCTTTCAATGACTGCTCTGAACTCATCCATTGTAGCTGGTTTTGTGCTATAAACATTGTGGTTGACATGTACCCACAGAAAAAAAGTCCATCGGAATCAAATCCGGTGAGCGAGGGGGGCATTTATATTAATAGATATTTAAATTTATTTATATTACTATTTGCAGATTACATTATTCTTCTGACATACTCAGAAAATGGACTACGACATTCAATATATCAACTTCAACTCCTTGCTGAAAAATATAATATGACAATTTCAAAAACGAAAGATAAGGCGTTCGTACCAAGATATGTGTTTATAATAAAAATGTTGAATAAGTTTCTTCATTTAAATATTTAGGATATCATGTCAGTTATGAAAATGAATTCTGGAATTCACACCTTGCCATTAATAATGTAGGCCTACTTATTTAATTACAAGTAATTTCTTCTCTGTTTTTTCATACACACTATTTTATAGTTTAAGTAATCTGCATGATAGCAGTGACTCTACTTCCGGCGTAGTTTTTTTCACTTTGTTTCTGTCTTTCTCGCCGGCAAAAGTTCATTGTTTACCTTGATCTGTATTCATTGGAAAGTATTGTCAGTTTCTGTTAAAGTTTTTGTTACATTGTGTTATAACCGAAAAGTCATGTAGTCCAGGATATTACCTCATAACATATAACTGAGGAGTCGAACTTTCGGTTCCAAGGAAGAGGGTACTTTGTGAATAGCTGCTCGTAGTCCTACACTTGGCAACGCCGGGACATTTTTCACGAGCATAACGCCGTCAACAACCAATGCCAATGAACTGTTATGTCAGCTGATCAAAATTGTTCTCTAATTCATCCGTACTATAGTAATGCCTTTAGAGAGTCGGTTTTTCTTAACTCATGACTCCATTTCAAATTTATTCTTGTCCAAGTGAAGTAATTTTAATTAAACAATTTTAGTTTTGCTTAATTATTCTCTGGGTTTTCTTTTTTTCTTTGCCATCAATTCACATTTTCTTCATAATTCAAAATCATCCTTACTATCAGTACAGTGATATCGCTAACGGAATCTACTGCATCTTACCATGTTTCTCAGGCTATCAATCTCATGGAATCTGTACGGTAGACTTTCCATTAAGTCGGTAAACGTGGGAATCCCGAGTTGGCGTTGACTGCCGAGTTCATTAGTGTTATACCATAGAGGCGAACGTTTTGAATATCAGCAGTCACGAAATATGGAATAACAATCTTATTCGACACCCTAACGCAGGCATGTCAGAAATGAGGCATTCATTGTGCATTTATGTGAGCGGATCGCCGGTCTGTGCGGACTGCATCATTCAGGCGTTGTTCTTACCAGTTCTTAGCTGGAGAGGTGTACAATAATCTATTCTGCACTTCTAGGGATAGATTAAATAGGCATTTGGACATCATAAACACACTTAGCAGAAGAAAAAAACACAGTTATTATCAGTGACTATATTCGATACTTGTAATACAAGAAACATTAGGCCTACTCAGTTATACTTTATAAAGTAGTGGTTTGTAAAGCATGATTTATTAATATGATTTTTATATAGTATATTTGAAGAAAAAAATATTGCAGTAATTTCGAAACAACAAAAAATGAACGAGTATTTCATTTTACGTACTAGGTACTAATTATTTTAAAGTAATAGACCATACTCTTTCATTGTTTCTCAAGCATTATTATTTATTGGGACCATTGGTACACAAATGTTTAAGAAAATATTATACTTACAATTAATTACATGCAGTAGAACACTGTGAAGTTTTTACACTGAAATCATTTCCTTGCTGTATGTCAATATAAATTAACAATAATATTAATAAATAATATAAATTAAGCTTAGAATTTATATTCACATATAGTATATTTGGAAAACTTTGAGAGCAAGTATTGACAAGTCGGGAGCGTTACAGAAAGAAATTAGAAGTGTAGTTCACAAGCTGTGACGCGATGACATTCTCTTTATGTCAGGTTTAAAGATTTATTAATATAAGTATATTAACATAATACAGATGGAAAATTTGCCATTATATTTTTTTCCTGAAAAATTTTCCGCCTTGCAAATAATTGCTTTCTTCGCTCCTTACAACCTCAAGAGCCTCACATGTATTCCTCACTATATTCTCATCACTTAGCAGCTTATGAAATAGAAGTCGTCAGTCGCCTAATCTTTGATGCCTGTGTTAGTACAGACTCCAAAACAACGCCATTGTCAACTTCGTTTTGTCGCGAGAGTACTGATTAAGAAATAAGCGCTGGCGAATATCATATTTTGAGAACTTTACTCATCTGATCTAAAATGTCACAAGGCTCTTACCTCGACATGGGTTGATGAAAGCCTTTCATTTTAAAATATTATTGTTGGCTGAGGAAAACATAACAATTATGTTATATGATTCATGATTTCTCTTCTTCGTTATATCTGTGGAGTCCCGACTTTATTTTTCATAACGCATTCACAGTCACAGCTTAATCAGCACCCGTACTGATCTGTGTTACTGAAACAAATGCTGGTCTGCTGCTGCTGATACTGTATAGCCCTGACACGCGCCCCTCCAATCCGATTCACTCCCTCCAGGTAGGGGAATAGGAACTGCACATTGCACAGAGACAGCTGCACAATGTGCTGGGTTTTGACATGCTTGCCCTAACGTTACTTGGAATTCTTGTATTCCTTATTTTCGAAGGTCTAATGGTTAAGGTTTATTTTGTCGATCTATTTCCTTAACTTCTGGGAAGTTATTTTTACTTTATTTCTTTAACCGTTTCTTTTCTCGTGAAAAGAATTCGAGATGTTCCCTAATTATCTCATTATTGAATTGATCTGAAGTTGTTAGTACAACTGTCTGCACTTAAAAACATCTTTCCATTAGTTTGAACTTTCCCTTTCATCTTGTTTTCTTAGAACTCACATTTCGTTTCCATACACAAACGTGGGTGCCGAAAGAGTCTTATGGGCTAAAGGCATACAATTCCTTTCTATCTCCTTTGGCGTGCTTTTTTGTTATTTTATTTATACTTTCAAAGCTTTGACGTCCTTACAACTCTAACTTGTTCGTACACCATATATCATGAAATGTAATATTTGTTGAAATATTCTGTTATTGATAACGATCTTAACTGGGCACTACATAACTACAGAAAATAATAATTTTTATCTTAATTTCTGTTATAATCATAATAATCATAATCATCATCATTACCATCATCTGCTGTATAAAAATAAAGCTCCATTGTCCGTTCTTTTTTTTTACTGGAAAATACTATACAAGATGGAAGTAATATAACCCTGCATATCGAAAGAGGGATAGATTAGATCAGCGTTTCTAAAACTTTTCTGAAGTGGGGACCACTTTTTCAAGTCAGAACAGTTTCGCGGACCACCTTGCTCTTATTCCCTTTGAAAGCAAATTAATCATTTATGTAGCATATTTTAATACCAGTATACTTACATTTAATGTATAAATAATTAATTAAAATTAATCTAATTTAATTAATTTTATATTAGTATTAACTAATTAAGTTAATGTTAATGAAATAAAATTTCTTATATCGTCATTTTCAAAAACAGAAATAAAAAAAGAATAATGCAGAAACATTCCTGATTTTCAACAAATAAAGATGCAATTTTGCGTGTTCTATTATTGGTGTACGACGTACAGTACGCGACCATTTGAATGTGCAGACTGGGTGTCAGCAAAACTATTAACAAAGTCATAAATACATAAAAAGGTTCGGTACTTTGGTTCTGTTATGAATTCGGGTGGTCCCTAGCTGGGTAACAGGCACAGCGCCAGATTTTCAAGGAAAAGATGGCGAGAAACACCACGTTCATAGTGCTTTATATCCCTCTTTTGTTGCTGAGAGTATAGTGGGAAGGCGACAGACGGGTAGGGTAAATAAATTTCGTAAAATCTCAGTACTGGGAGAAAAAGTGAAAGACGATTGCCATGTGTCATTTACAAACTCAGAGATTTTCAGCTATAGTGTGATACACAATTCGATTGAATTTTATTTTTTCTTCTGTCTTTTTTGAAGGACCACAAGGGCAGACCTCGAGGACCACAGGTGGTCCGCGGGCCATAGTTTGAGAAACGCTGGATTGGATGGAAATAAATAAAAAATCTATTATGTGTTTTGCGATTAAGTGCATGGTTAATTAAATAATTGCATCTAAAGTTTAAACTCACTGGCAACGCCGCAATGCCCAAGAGTCCAAACAGAGGCATTGAACTCATCCGGCGTCAGAAGTAAAGAAAAGGTTACGTATTGTATAATCAAGCGACCGCTTCGGCCCAGTTTTTTGTACCAAATTTAAAATATCCTCTTCCATGTCAACAATTTCATCAGGTCGTTGTCGACCCCGATTGTAAATGTAGAATTACACTGCCGGTGTCACGGACTAGCTAGCAGACAGCGATGAATGTCTTTGCACTACTATCCTACCGGAAACCTTTCTGCGGCACTCGAGTTGATATCTATTTTATGTACGTAATCTGCCATATTTGTAAATTATAGTTTTGCTTTTAATTAATTTAATCTTGAATGTGAATTAAGAAAATTAGTAGATTTTCTATCCTGATTAAAACTAGCAAAACAAGTAAAACAAATGATATTAGCTAAATTGCGTGTAACGAGTGAAATTAGCTAAACAAGTAAAATGTTACGATAAGTAGAAACATAGTACAATCAATCTTTTCCATTATAAAAACAGGGTGGACCGCTCGAATGCACCTAATTCCAATTGTATGTGACTGGTGAACGGTTGAAGATAGAACCTTACGGTAACGTTTATATGAAAGGAAAACTCAACAAGTTTCGAATCCTGTCGGCAGATGGTGCGCAGACACGGTTTCTTTTCGTAGATTGTATCGATTGTCAAAATGGCAACAGCGCAGATGAAAGCGCAAAATGTGTTGTGGTATGCGGAGTTTAAATCAATTGTTAGGGTTTAAAGGGAGTATCGGCGAGTGTTTAACCATGATGCTCCAACTGCTAAAAGCATTAAGAAGTAGCACGATACATTTTTAGCTACAGGATCGGTGTTAAAGAAGCATGGTGGTGGTCTTAGAACATCTGACGAAATGGTTGCAAATGTTCAATCCGCATAATATGAGCGAAGCCCGCGGAAGTCATTACGAAGAGCTTCGCGGGAAAACTGTGTGGTACCACGTATCTCGACATGCTGGAGCAGGTCTTCTTTCCACAAATTGAACACCTGCAGCCTAACATCCTTTTCCAGCAAGGTGGCGCTCCTCCACACTGGTTCAATGACGTTCGTATGACTTTAGACAACGTGTTCCCTGGCCGTTGGATTGGTAGGGGAGGACCGATCGCTTGGCCCCCGAGATCTCCGGATTTAACACCGTTCGATTTCTTTCTCTGGGGCTACGTCAAAGATAACGTGTACGTCGCCCCAGTAAGAGACCTTCGTGATCTTCGGGTGCGAATCATAGAGGCTATTGAGAGCATTCCAGAAGACATGCTCCAACGTGCTTGGCAAGAAATCGTTCATCGCCTCGATATCGACACAGTGACAGCTGGAGCTCACGTAGAGATATGGTGATGTGCATATCGAAGCTTGTTGAGTTTTCCTTTCATATAAACGTTACTGTAGGTTTCTATCTTCAATCGTTTAACAGTCACATACAATTGAAATTAGGTACATTCGAGCGGTCGACTCTGTATTATAAAGGCGGTGTGAAAAAATCTTGATAAGTTTGGGTATATTCTTTGTTGGAAGTCGAACGCAGTAGCCAACCGTTCTACAAGCCATCCGACTTGTTTTCGCACAATAACAAAAATGGTTTTCAGAAGTAGGCAAAATAAAACTTAACGTAACTTATGTGGAGTAAGAAACTCGCATAACAGAATTTGTGGTCAGAATTGCGACACCACAACAACTTGGTGCCAGAAACAGCGCGACATAATAATATTAGCAATACTTACTTACTTACAAATGGCTTTTAAGGAACCCGAAGGTTCATTGCCGCCCTCACATAAGCCCGCCATCGGTTCCTATCCTGTGCAAGATTAATCCAGTCTCTATCATCACACCCCACCTCCCTCAAATCCATTTTAATATTATCCTCCCATCTACGTTTCGGCCTCCCTAAAGGTCTTTTTCCCTCCGGTCTCCCAACTAACACTCTATATGCATTTCTGGATTCGCACATACGTGCTACATGCCCTGCCCATCTCAAACGTCTGGATTTTAAGTTCCTAATTATGTTAGGTGAAGAATACAATGCGTGCAGTTCTGTGTTGTGTAACTTTCTCCATTCTCCTGTAGCTTCATCCCGCTTAGGCCCAAATATTTTCCTAAGCACCTTATTCTCAAACACCCTTAACCTATGTTCCTCTCTCAGAGTGAGAGTCCAAGTTTCACAACCATACAGAAGAACAGGTAATATAACTGTTTTATAAATTCTAACTTTCAGATTTTTGGACAGCAGACTGGATGATAAGAGCTTCTCAACCGAATAATAACACGCATTTCCCATATTTATTCTGCGTTTAATTTCCTCCCGAGTATCATTTATATTTGTTACTGTTGCTCCAAGGTATTTGAATTTTTCCACCTCTTCGAAGGATAAATCTCCAATTTTTATATTTCCATTTCGTACAATATTCTGGTCACGAGATATAAAATATATTAGCAATAATAACAATAATATTAATATTGACAATAAAAAAATAATAATACCAACAATGATGATAATAATTAGGGCCTGGATGTTTATGTCCTTAAATTGTCAAAAAATGACCTATAAAATTCCCCTAAAGTGATGACCAGTGAAGAGAACACTAGAAGAGATAGACACAGATTTATTTTGGTCCAGTTTGTAAGATTTTATGAAGACGATCTTAAAATTAAACAACTCTTATGAAAGTACACGTCATATTATTGAGGATACTTACTACAATATATTAAATATAAAACTTACAAAAAACATACTTTTGAGTAATGTTATCACTGCTGACTGATTCCCATTAAAAAGTTGATGGCCTGTTTATGAGCTTCACAGTTTACAAAATTACGTGCAGGATGAATTGGCTGAATTCTTATTTAACATTTAAGACAATAGAAGTAACAATTTTTTAACAGCGCGCCACAAAAATGAAATTATTTCTTTCTCCCGGAATATTAAATATCTGCGCGTTCCGGAAAATAACTCATTATCTTTGAAGTAGTGGTATGGGAAGTTTTTATTCAGATATCATACAAAAGAATTTCAGTTGATTTCAACTCCTCAATTAAATCTGCTGAGAGGAATGAATTTTCCGGACTTGCAATTAATTGTAATTTTTGTTCTGCGGAAAATTAATAGCAGCGATTCAAATGTAACTGTATATAGAATTACTCGAAATGGACTTTCAGCAGAACGATTTCAATTAGTGACTCATTATTTGACAATTCTTCATAGTCTACGGATTTTATTTATCGCTCGTGAGAGGTAAAAGAACGGAAATGGTGCGTTATGAAGTGGGTGAAAACTTTTAAAAAATAATTCCATGATACTCCCTTCACTGGCGGAAGACAAAATACAAATATTTCAGTGACAAAAATGTGAGAGCAAAGAAATTCTTATCCTCTGAAGAAGCAAAAATGTAACCGCTGTATTCTTTGCAAGGTTAATATCTTTCTCGATAGTCTGGTATTTACCATGTTAGTTCCTGGATCCGAGGTTCAGGGGTTCAAATCTAGCCGAGAGTGATGAATTTTAAAATGCAGATAAAATGCGAAGTATCACTTCCTCCAAGAAGCTCGTATTAAAGCTGTTGTTTCCAGGTTGCAAATATAAGATACATGGAAATACCTGATCCTAATAGAGAACTCTGCGTAAAATTTGTTAAGAGGTTCTCGCCAGATCAGGACTGTAATTCGGATGTTTCAGTGTTGTCCATCCAAGTTTTCTGATCTGGTCTGTGGTCTTGTGACTGACATGTGGCAATTGGAGTGACAATTCTTTCACTGTTACGCGTTTGTCAGCCACAACCATGTTGTTAAAGGCGCGTCTCTACTATTAAACATTTAACAACAACATGTTAAATATAAGACGTTGAATTTAACATGTATATGGACATTTCAAGTCTCAATTGACTTAACATGTTAACTAAGTATGTTGAATTTAACACTTTTAACATGTTGGCGTGTTTTCCAGCAGAAATGGAAAACATGTCAAGTCAGTTCATTTGCTCGTGCAGCGTTGGTACAGTTCGGCAAAGTTCATACAGTTTCCATAGCAACAACTATAAGTTCCGATTTTGTGGCGCATATCTTGATCATTTTTATACTATCATTGGTCCTTGGTGTTGGCTATAAGTTGTTCGAAGTAATGGAGTGGACGAAAGAAAATGCATTAGAATAAAATTAATGCACTGATGGAAAGGCCTTGTTTGTGGGATGTGTCTGCAAAAAAAATACACGGGCAAAATTAAGAAGGCCGACTGTTTTAGAGAATTGGAATTATTATTTAATTGTTCTCGAGAATACAATAGAGAGTTTTCGCACTCTCGTCGTACGCTAAACGTTAATGCTATGTTGACGTCAGTAATGGTCGTATTTGGTGATGTATGTTAACGTTCGTAAAACTTCGGAAAGAATAATTACAGTATACGATATTACTCACTCCTTTAACATCTATCATGTCGTAGGTCCTATGATAATCAATTGAGCTGTAATTTTTTTAATTGAGATGAAATGGCTGCTCTTAAATTGTGTATTTCTTTGATGTAACAGGAAGTATTTTTGCAGCACTATATTAAAATCGTGTTCTGACATTCTCAGCAAGTTTTTGAATCCAAATCGTTACTGTATTCAACTTTAAGCTCGTTTAGAATGTATCCTGCATAGTGTCTTTTACTAAGAAATTGCCGCATCCACATTCTCATTTTCTTCCTTTTCAAAGCCTTGTAACAAGCAATAGAGGCAATTACAAAAGTCAGATCATCATCTGAGTCCATTGTCCAAGTTTTGAAAATAAAACACTATCTATATTAAAATCTCATAGACTGTTTATGGTGGACTATGCAAAGAAAGTCAAGTTTAACATGTTTAACAGTGTGGACAAAGTGTTAAATGAAATCAGCACTAACATGTTCAATCAACATGTTGAGATGTTAACGGTAAACAGTTTAACATTTAACATGTTGTTGTTAAATGTTTAATAGTGGAGACGCTCCTTAACGCGCTGCACATTGTCAGGACTTTGTGCAGTGCAGGGTCTGCCGCTGCGAAGAGTATCCCGAATATTGTCATGCCGTCTTTCACCAGATAATCTGCTTGCCCACCAACTAACCGTATTGCAATCGACAGCTGCATTTCCATACACCTTTTTCAGTCTCTTGTGAATGTTTCCCACAGCACAGGAACTCGATAACAGCACATTGCTTCTGGCGAATATCGAGTACAGCAGCCATCTTGAAGGAGCGCTGTCATGACGCTACTCACGGAAACGACTTAAATTTGAATACAAGCGGAAAGAATGTATCTATGACCTCCATAAATTGCAAAGGTGTAGAATAAAAAATAAATTTAAAAAATGTTGTGCATTACTTTTTGAGTGACCCTCGTAATATATGAAGAAGAATATTTTGAGAAGCGGTAGTAGCCTGCGCATCAAAACAATCAGAAGTTATGATTAATATCTTTGATATTGGTATTGTAACAATAGCATGCAGGTATCTTCTAACATGAGCTGTCTTCTCATTTATTATTACAGTGCAGTGAACAAAAGAGTAAACAATCGAATATGACATTCCCATAAACGAAATTAGCAAAGAGCTTACATTATAAGATGTATTGGTCATGCAAATCAAGCTTTCAAGCATAACTCCCTGTAAAGTTGATTTGAATAATTTCGAAGGAAAAATTGTTCCGGGGCCCGATGTCGGGTAGAGTTCCCGAGTAGTTCAGTTGGTAGAGCGCTGGTACGTTTAACCAAAGGTCCCGGGTTCGATATCCGGCCCCGGAACAATTTTTCCTTCGAAATTATTCAGATATACTGGTGTTACAACACCAATTTTACAGTGTTGCTGGTTTTTTCAAACGTTATTAATTTTAGGATCCACATGTATTAGATATTTTTCCTCTCTTTGATGGACAATACCTTTTCTTGAGATATTAGATCTTTTTTATTGCCAGTAAAAAACTTAATTGAACACGAATTTTCGAATCTGTGTTCGAATTTTAGCTAAATTTTATGGTTTAAGAGTTTTGGTACAGTTTGTTAATAAAACTCTGTTATATTGAAGAATATTGAGAAGATGGTTACGTAATCCGCTCTGAGATCATAAACAGACACGATATCATGTCGACGCGAATTTAATCTGCCGACAACTTGCGCGAATATGCTGTAATATTTAATTCAATTCGAAATATTATAATACAATCAAGGTAATTTGGGAACCGACGTTTCCCCGTTTATTTTTTTTATACGAACTGTATAGAGAAAATGCTAGTGATTAACTTGTAGTCATTTTTAATTTCAAATTTTTCATCATAATGTTCAAACTTAATATCTCTTCTGTATTTTTGTTCTGATTTTGTCACTCTTACACTGCGGCGATACGTCTTACTCGAATATAATAATGTAGTGGCTAGAAGACGTCCTTCTTTTGCGACATTGATTTTATTATACGGTATCATTTTTCTTGCTAAGTAGAGCGAGAATGATGGATGGTTACTAACGTCAGATGTTGTGAGGAGCAACGCTCGTCATGTCAAGAGTCTATAGATTAAGATTCATTTCCTGTTTCGTAGCGCTCATAGTTTTATTATATGTAGCTCAATAATTCAAACTGCGTGTTTTAAAACAATTATACTGGTTTACAAGTACAATTTTTTTGGTTCTTTAACCTTTAACTGTCCTGTACCAAGTACTAGTGAGGACATTCAGTATCGTCCGTTAAGTTTAATGATTCACTAAAGGGTTGTTTAGCATAGGGTGGCGTACATTTTGAACACTTACTATGAAGAATGTACGTACATAAAGAACATACAGCATTTCTCAGAAGATACCATTTTTGTTGCTTTGTGAGTAAACAATAAAACTTAGAAAACAAATTTCAGTAAAAGTTCTTTCTTTGTAAAAATAGTTTCTAATGGTATCTTCAATGACCCATGTTCTCTTTTGAAATTTTGAAGTTGATCACAGGTACCCCTATTTCCGGTTTGTTACGGGAAATGGTACTAGAACCCGATCGCAAACTCGTGGCATCAACATGCGCGAGCTTCTTTCTGAGACTTCGGAGTGGGGGGTTCTGTGCGTGCGGGCGACTGCTTACTCATAGAGCGTACTGTTCAAACACCCCCGAGTAAGACTGTTGGGCGAGTCCATGTAAGTGGATGCCAATTCGTCTTTCACACAAGTGCCACGAGTTTGCGATCGGGCTCTACCACCGATCGATTCTTTACATAGGTTTAGGTTATAATTTTTTTATGAACAAGCAGTATCTCATAGTTTTCGAGAAAAAGGCTGATACGGGTGGTCTGAAACACCCGATATATATGATATATATATATATATGATAATATGATATGAAATTATCAGAGGGTAACAAAAGTTTCTGGTACAGTAAAAATTTTAGTTTTTTTTCTTCAAATATTTGATGGTAAATATCATATTTTCAACCAAATTATTAATAAAGGATTGCATCACACCACAATCAAGTAGTTCCAACTCCAACACCATAAAATTTGGTCATGGTTCCCGAGAAAATGTAAACTAAACAAGAGAATAATTTTAACATACTGTTACAGAAACTTTTGTTACACTCTGTATATGATGCGATGCGATGTGATATATTTGGCAGCCATTCATTATATGTAATGATGAACTTCACATTGTCGTATACGGTGCTATCATTGCAATCTCTTACATTTCCACTTGCTTAACAATAATTCTCTGACTAATTACACCATATTTCTTAATATTAAGCACCTTATTCTAATCTAAACTTGTCCTACATTATTTTTCTTACTCACTGTTAGGACTTATTTCTAATATATTCTCTCTTACTTTACGCTGTCCATAGTCCTTTCTACTTTCGCCTAACCACTTTTTAATTGTTACTGTGATATACCATGATAAAATATATTTCATTTCCAGCATTACCTTCATGTAATGAGGTCCTCCTACTATAATATCAGTTTCACTGTACATTCATTTTTGACACTTCCATACCGACCACCCTTTAATCTCAACGTCATTACTTAAAAATATTATTCCCTCATTTGTAAACTACGTTATATACTCTCTACTTTAATCTATCTACTGACCATTCTTTCATTCATTAATAAACACTTTCAGTAAGCGTTTCTTCATCCTCGTACAATAAGATATTTACTAGTTCAGATTCTTCCACGAATTCATTTACCACCCATTCGCACGTCATTGTTTGCACTTCCTTGCTCATTACCTATCTCGTATTGTGTTTTTCTATCCTACCTTATCTGTTCCACCATATTTCTCATCTATTTCCCTATCTCTATCGTTTCCCTAAATATTTTACCAGACTCCTCTACTTTTTTTTCAACACACTTAGGAGTCTATCCATATCTCTCATGAACGCTGTCCTTAAACTAAGTGCACTATCTTTCACTGTAATACGCTAGCTTTCTTTTCTCTACTCTTCATCATATCCCTTTTCATTACTCTCATTCAAACCTTAACACGAAAAAATCTCATCATATCCCTCTTAGCTGATTTCTACTTTCCCCACCACTGGATTTCTCTCTTTCTCTTCCCCTATTTCCCCCCCCCCACTTTCACTCTTTCCTCACGTTTTCTTTCTAGCAGTTGCTTCGTTCCTCTGTTCATTATTACCCTACCATATATTATAGTTCCTCCACCGGCCTTCTTTGGACACCTCACTTAAGACACTCCCAGTTTTTTTCTTAATCCTTCGTCATCATAATCTGAAACCCTCTAACATCTTGATTTCTTCCTCGTTTATCTTTCAGTCAGTTCTTTTGCTCCCGTAGACGGATTCAGGTAACACCACTGCGACTCCTTCCTTCTCGCCTTACCGTTGCTGACCCCTTTCTGCTGTTCTTTGCATATTTTCACGTTCACTGGGCTCGCGTTGGATTCCTTTTTTCCACTTCATGTGTTCAATTTCCGTCCAAAACTCCGGCTCTTACAATTCATTTGACAGTATTCTAGCTCTAAAACTTATCATTAATCTTCACTAGGTTCTTCGGTGCCTCATTACTGAGTAATTTATTAATATGGTAGATTGTAATTATCTCCGTAAGATTATGATAGATGACATCTGCTACATCACAAAGAAATTAATCATTACTCATCTCGTATCTCATGACTAGGAACCGTATTCTGTTCCAGGATGTTCGGAGATAAGATTAGTTATTCATACAGCCTCTACCAAAAGTTGAAGGACACCTCTTCATAAGTAATGTTTCACTCCTGTCCTTATACTTACGTGACCCCCTGATGTTTATACAGGGACAAATGCCTGTGAAAAGTGAAGTTTTATTGCAAACACAATCAATCTATCTTCTAAACTGTGGATTATACAGGGTGGAAGGTAAGGTGGTACATTAATTGTAGGATGTGATTCCTTGAAATATGACGAACAAAGAAGTAAAATACAATTTTGCTCATTTTTTAGAGGTTTTTGAAGAAATAATACTTTTATGCCGACATTTCGATCGCGAATTTTACGAATACTGTTTACGGTTTAATTTCTTATATAACAAAGAAGAGAACATTTATTATGTTCACGTTGCAGCAGTATTTTAATTAGAAAATTCACAGATTTCGAATTAACCGATTGAAGAAACATTGGAAACATTGATTGTCGGGTCACGTACAGAAGGTCTAAAAGTCTGGCATCGCTGTACGCGCAACTGATCAGCTGTTGTGATGTTTACATTGCATTAGTGAGCAGTTCGACGTACAGTTTAGTTTATTTCAAAACTACGAGATGCCAGAGTTCACAACTCGTTAGTACTTAGACATGAACCAGGCCGGGAAAGAAATTCGGAACAGTGAAGAACTACTGGCCAGAGTTCGTCATAATTGGACTAGAAGATGTGAAACTGCACGCACGCTGATGATGGACATTTTGAACAGCAACTGTAAGATGTGAGTGGAATGTGATTTACAGAGTTTGTTACTCTTCATTTCATTATTAACGCCCAAAATTAGTGATTCGTAAAACAACAAACTGTAATGTTAATTACTGAAATTTCAATCCTAAGTGTTTTCACTACTTTGACATAATTTCCTGGTTTTCATGTTGTTTCTTGTTATTGCTGTACGTATTTCTTGCTTACATTAAAATTATTACGCCATACTTAGTATTGAATTGTTAGTGTATTGCATTGTAAGTTGATAAATCTACATTCATTGTTGAACTGCGCCCGGACACGATCTATTTTATTCATTCGGGTTATTAATTTACATTTTCTGACATTAAATTACACAAACTAAACAAATAACAGTTACGTCCCTATCCGGAGTTTACGTAGGTCATTTTTGTGCGAAGATTTATCCCCAGATTAGCTTGCGAAATATTGCACCGAAGCTCAGTAGATTTGTTTGCTGCCGTCCTCCCCTCACTTGCTGCAAGATACACGGTGAAAGGTAGTTGAACTTAACCCACCTCCTTCAAGTCGCTGACCGCATGGGATGTGGGGTACTACTTATGCGGCGTTGAGACATCTTGCAAATTCCGTCAGCGCTTTCGAAACACTTGTAATTATCTCACTATCCGTAAGTCCTATAATTTGTTTTGTTTGACAAAACTTACACTAAATAATGAGTTCTATGGCTCCTGTCAATTAATGTACTACCTTACGTTCCACTCTGTATAACAATTTTTTTTTGTTATAGAACTTAATGAAAAATTACATATTTTGTAGGAAAAAAATATTCCTGAATGGATTGACTTATATTAATGGATAACTAGAATTAGGCTTATCTGAAAGACTTTTTGTGCAATTATTGCTTTTTTTTTTTAAGAATTATGAAGTTCATGCAGACATTCCGGATTGTTTTTTTTTTCCTTCCTTTAGGAAAAATTGACATTTTCTAAAATTCTCTTGAGCTTGAAATTCGAGGCAAATGGAACCGTATTCATATCATTGGGAGTTGGTAACATTGGTCAATCAGTTTATTCCCTCCATTTTCAGTAATCGGCTGTAGAGTTTGCTATAAGTGTGGAAAGGTTGGATTTCTTCCTTAAAAATGAAAATAGGTCGAAATTCAGTGAGTATGGACGTGAAGTCGCAGATTATTGGGATGTGGAAGAATGGCTGGAGAAAAATACCAAACTTCATCCAAAATTCATTGATCTAAGTCAACCCATTCTAGAGCAATTAATTTTTTTCCTACAAAATATGTCATTTTTCACTAAGTTTCACAACAGATAAATTGTTACATAACCCACAGTTTGGAAGATAGACAGATTGGCTTTGCAGTAAAACTTCACTTTTCGCAGGCATTTGGTCCCTGTATAAAATCAGAGGGTTTCACGTAAGTATAAGGACGGAAGTAAATCATCACTTAAGGAGGGGTGTCCTTAAAACTTTCGGTAGGGGCTGTAGGTAGCGTGAGTACGAATTCCACCAGAAAACGTCCAGAGATTGTTCCGGGGTGTTAGCTGAGTGGTGTTTCGATATAAGAAAACTATATTCTTCGAGGCCTCATTACTGAGTAATTTATTAATAAGTTAGATTGTAATTATCTCTATATGATTATGATAGATGACATGTGTAATTGTTTGTATTTTTTTAACTGTTGTATCAGTGAAGCGAGGTGAGTCAGTGAAGTTATGGTTTTATAGTGCAGTGAATAGTTTCGATCAGTGGTAATTTATAGTGTCAATGAAATGTGTCCTATAGTGTCAGTGAAATGTGTTATATAGTGTCAGTGAAATGTGTTCTAAAGTGTCAGTGAAATGTGTTCTAAAGTGTCAGTGAAATGCGTCATAGCGCCAGTGCAGTTATGAGAGTAAAGTGTAAGATAATTATTAGTAACAATGTAGGGCCTATACGAGTACATATGTAGGTTGTAATGTAAAATTAGGTTCACTTATTAATTAGGTTATTTTATGTATTATTACAAAGAAATTAATCCTTACTCATCTCGTATCTCATGACTAGGGACCGTATTCTGTCCCAGGGTGTTAGGAGATAAGGTTAGTTCTTCTTAGACTGTATTGACGTGACGTCAAGTTTCACAAGCGATACAGATACTATTAGGGAACATTTGCATCTTGTTTGTGATGTAGTTGATATTCTATTCATGATTCAAAACTAGATCCCGCATGTTCACAATGCATTCTAGAAATAAAGAATGATATTATTATGATGTACCGAAGTATGTAGGCCTACATATGACATTTTTGTGCAGGAAATCTGTATTACCATATGATGAAGGATGGGTGGGACGGAGAAAAGTTCCCTCCGGCACCAGGACTCGAACCCGGGTTTTCAGCTCTACGTGCTGACGTTTTATCCACTTAAGTCACACCAGATTCCAGATCCGATGCCGGATTGAATCCTCTCAGTTTAAGTTCCACCTCTTAGTTTCCGTCATGCACTGTGTCACAGATGTGTGACAGTGGCACAATATCCAACATATTATGTGCAGAGGTGCACTCATTACGAGTGACTAAGTGGCTGGGATCCGACGGAATGAGCGTCTTAAATCTAAGTGATTATTTATGCTTATCATATTATTGTGATATAGTGAAGTATCCACACCTGTGGAGCAACGGATAGCGCGTCTGGCCGCGAAATCAAGCGGCCCGGGTTCGATCCCCGGTCGGGGCAAGTTACCTGGTTGAGGTTGAGGTTTTTTCCGGGGTTTTTCCTCAACCGAATATGAGCAAATGGCGGGTAACTTTCGGTGCTGGACCCAGGACTCATTTCACCGGCATTATCACCTTCATCTCATTCAGGCGATAAATAACCTAAGACGTTGATAAAGCGTCGTATAATAACCTACTAAAAAAATGTACTGAAGTACGTATGATATTTTGAGTCCCCCTGCACGAAAATATCTTACAGCAGCTGTTCAAAATGTCTAGTATCACGATCACGACAAAGTGTGCAACAACGCACCATGGACTATCGAAACAATGCTAACACTCCAGGAGATTAGCGTACTTTGATTTTACACAGTGATGAAGTAGACGGGTTTATGAATGCCTGAATTCTACATCTACCTCTGAAAAACCTCTAGAAATTTGAATAATTTCAAGGGAAAAATTGTTCCGGGGCCAGATATCGAACCCGGGACCTTTGGCTGCGCGCGCCAATGCTCGGTAAAGTTCTTATTCATCCTGTATATTAATAATATCAACAAACGTAGGTGTTCGCGTAGCAAAGCTAGAAGTGGCAAAATGACAAGCCAGTGATTTGAGAGATGTGGGGCTAAAATATCACAGGTTGTCGTACCATCCCTCGAAATTTTGTCCTGGCTCCGTCTAGAAGATCGTAAAAAAATCCACTGTCTTTCCCTTCTCTTTCACATATTGCATTTCTCCACTCCTGTCCATCTTGCGTCTCGTTTTCAAAATTTATCCACCCATCATAACCTAGACACACGATCACAACACTCCTCAATATTATCCATTCCCTCCCACCAAACATCCTCATATTCACTGTGGCTGTTCCTCGGCTTTGGAATTCCCTACCGAGTAATGTCAGGGACTGTCAGACATCAAACCAATTTAAGAATAGACTAACGAAATATTTTTCTAACAATTCTTGTTAACAATAATAGCTCTTTCAGGTTTCTCAATGTTTAATGTTTTTATATATATCACAGAATAAATATTTAAATTATCTAATTATTATTATTACTATTATTATTATTATTATTATTATTATTATTATTATCACTATCGCTATTTCTTACCAATGTTTATTATTATCACACTAACATTACTTATCCAACTTACATTATTTACTTTCATGTTGTTTTATGATCTAGACATTAATGTAATAACTAGGTAAGCAATTGTATTCTATTAGAATTAGAGTCTGGCTGGGCGGAAGAGAAGGCGTACTGGCCTTAGCTCTGCCAGATTAAATAAATAAATAAATTATTATTATTATTTTTATTATTATAGTATTATTATTATTATTATTATTATTATTATTATTATTATTATTATTGATGCATTCCAAAAACACGAAGTTGTTTGTCGCGCACCAACAGTAATCGTCCTTCGTTCACAACATCTCAAATTCCGTTTGATTAAAGAATTCTCATTGGTTCCAGCTGCAAAGGAGCTTCTTTGTCGATGTTAATAATAAATGAAGGACACCAGGTCGCTATTTCTAAATGTGTGGGCGACAAAAAGAATCGTATGGATGGTATATGAACTGGTTAAGAAAAAGTGGCGGCAGTACTGTTATTTTATTTAAACTGCAGAGGTTGTTCAGCGTCGAAATTCGACGAGAACGAAAATGGTCGATATATTTACATTGAACTTTCTGTCATAGAGAGGAAATTACGTGTCGTAAATTTACCAAGAGACGTTCAGCTTTGCTTCTCTGATGGGGGAATCTCATTAAGAATTTTGCCGTACTTTGTAATGTGTCGTTCTCGGCAAGGTTTGAACTCTCAATCCTGGATCCAGGACTGCGAGGAAAAATGAATGTGCGAGAATGAATGAACAGTATTAGTTATTTAACTTGGATAATGTACAAAGTGCCTGATGTAAGCCGTTAATTTTTGTACAGGCAGCCCAAATACCAGCCCGGGATTGTGGGAGGTATTCAAAGGTTTCGCAGGAGGATTCAGGGTTTTTGTATTAGCTTCCATGTGAATATCTTCGTATGATATTGGTATTATTTTTGCTATTTTTTGTAATAGTATGAATGTTATAATACTTCTTACATAAACTATTTTATAAAAACAGATTTATTTCAATGGCCAATATCTCGAAACTGGTTTATGGCGCTTGGTCTCCTATTGCGTAACTCCGTCCAATTATATGTTCATCTTACCTCTTGCTTAAAACAGTCCCTTGTGCAGACACTTGTATTTTCCTATTTTGACTATGCTGACATTTTACTGACTGACCTTTCCAGCGACAACAAAACGAAACTTCAACGTGCTCATAATTTGTGTGTACGTTTTGTAAGCAATGTTCGTAAATATGATCATGTTACCCCATCCCTGGAAACAATAGGTTGGCTTAAACTAGATAAGAAAAGAAATTTACATTCATTTCTCCTTCTCTTCGAAATCATGAACTCTTCTATTCCTTCGTACCTGTCTTCTCGCTTCACTTACCTCTCTTCCCACCACAATCTGCAATCTGAACACACGCTCTCGCCATGAAACAATACTAACAATACCATCCCATCGCACCTCTTCATACTCATCCTCTTTCACAATAGCCCTGCCAAGACTCTGGAACTCGCTACCTGCTAGCATCAGGGACTGTCGAAATAAAATTCAATTCAAACGCAATCTTACTAGGCACTTGGTCAGTAATTGAGACTCGTTCAGACATGGTTTCTTGTAAATAGTTCTCTTAATCTATCACAAAATATCTCAATATATGCTAATTTCATCACTATAGAATTTTGTTATTTTAGGTTTAATTTGTAATTCAGTAAATACAAAAATATTCTTTGTTCTTAACTTCCATGATAAATTCTCGAGCTTTCATTAATCAGGTAATCTTGTCGTACTTTAATTTTTATTGTAATTGTAATTGTAAATTTAATATTAATTGTAATTTTATTGTTCATATTATAGTTGTAATCCCCTAGTAGAGGGACAGAGAAGGCTTGATGGCCTTATCTCTACCAGGTTAAATAAATAAATACTACTAATACTAATTATAATTCAGTGTTTAAAAAACAATAAAAATTAGTTATAAGTAAACTAATTGGAATTTCAAAGTGAAAATTTGTGTATTGAATGTCCACATTGTAAGAAATATGTGTGAGAAGTTTCAGATTAATTGGTGTAAAAATGTGAAATTAATTTCACAGATCCATAGCCTTAAGTTATTTAATTAAGTAGGTTTTATTTCTCCCGTGGGAGAATATCGAAGTTCCACTTTCTCCAGGCAGTTTCTTTCGAGACATCTAATATAAATTGTACAGGGACATCATTTTATTTTTACTAACATTTTAAATATTAACCTGGCTATACCTTTAGAGAACCGGAAACACAGTTTGCCATCCCCTTCCACGACTGTAGTTCGATGATACTGGCGTAAAACACAAACAAATCATTCTACTAGGTATAGGAGGGAAGAAAAGTAGTTCATCCATTTACGTAAACTAGGAAATATCGCGATGTTGAGTTCGATAATTTTCATTAGGTTTTTGTTTAATCAAAATACAGTACTGTATTAAGAATGAGTGTTTTTACTCACGAACTGAGTTATCCATGCGAACGTATTCATTATGTCGTGTATATTATACTGTCTACAGCACATTAGCGTACAATATAGAGAAATAATTTAAATTGAAAAATAATCATAATGTGAATATTTAAACACATTTTTGAAAATGGTGGCCGTTCATTTCGATATAGGCTTCAGTTCTTTTGTGCATATTATCGTACTATAGACTATTGCATCTAATTCCAATTGCCAGTTTCGTCCTTCGTACTAGTAACTCATGTTGAAATAATTCTGTACCTACTCTATAAAAGAGTACCTTAAGTACTGTAAATTCAATCTTCACTTCTGCCCGATCCGAAAAGATAAAATTACTCAGACATGCTATCTACTGTCCGTTCAAGTGGTTATGCCGCAGGATCGTAGAAAGGGGGGAAATGACGTAACAGTTAATTACTTAACGAGGCCCTTTTATTTAAGTTATTTTAAACAGTTGTATAATATTACGTAGACGTCCAATTCCTAACATAAATTAGCCTAATGTTTTCAGAAAAGAGCTAAGACAGCCCAGCTTTTACAGAGGGGCGAGCAGAAGCAGGTGGGGGAAATCGGGATGCGACGTAGGCAAACGGACAGTAGGCCCTACCTGTGCGAAAATATGATTCAATATTGAAAGCTCTTTCATCACTGGAAAACGCGAACATATTTCTGGAACGTACTATACTCACTAACTCAGTGCTGTTTACTATATGCGGCCTTCATTCTGTGTGGAGGACAGTTGGAACTTCATTAGTAGAAGAGTTGGGAGTGAAGTACATTCAAAAACTCGGGTACAAAAAAAAATTGAAGTAAAAGTAAAATGATGTCTCTGTATTTCTATTGTTTGAAAAGGTTGAGTGTTTAATTTTCTACTGTACACTTCTCATGAATTTCCGTATCTTATACTCCTCCTGCAACAGTGAGTTATCAACCGAAAGGGGTGTATATCAGATTTAAATTATTTATAATATAACCAAGGAGTGTCAGACATCCTGTTTCAGAGTCAGTTGTGGCTCCTATTGAAGCCATGAGGCTACCCCTGGGTCATACATTTGTTGTTATGGAAGCGGACTAAGCAGAAGGGAAATAGATTACCTTTGCTTATGTTTGGCGCTGCCGTCTGTCTAATATTAATATACAGGTACCGTATTGATAGTGTTTTCTGAAGAATAGATAAGTCGCTGGAAGTGCGTTTTTATAAAAGTTTGAAGAACTTTCGAAAATGGATGTCACTTTCCATTTCATTCGCCCACGTCTATAATTCGAACGACTTGGGGTTTTTTCCCCTACGTTAACGCCCACGCTAGTCCCTGCGTAGGTGTTGCTTCTTTATTGACTGGCTCAAGGTAACACCTCAGGGTAATTCAGTGCCTCAAACTTACGGACGAAAAACTTTGAGAGTCTTGTTTTCATCTGGTACCAATATTACATTTTTACCTCTAAGCCCACGTTAACAGACAGGATTTCGAATTGAACAGGTTACATCAGCTGCTCGTCTATGCGGATGACATGAATACAGTATGTTAGGAGAAAATCCACGAACGATTAGAGAAAATACAGGAATTTTACTTGAAGAAAGTAAAGAGATAGGTTTGGAAGTAAATCCTGAAAAGACAAAATACCTATATGATTATGTCTCGTAACCAGAACATAGTACGAAATGGAAATATAAAACTTGGAAATTTATCCTTTGAAAAGATCGAAAAATTCAAATATCTTGAAGCAACAGTAACAAATGTAAATGACACTCGGGAGGAAATTAAACACATAATAAATATGGGAAATGTCTGTTATTGGTTGAGAAGCTTTTGTCATCCAGTCTGCTCTCAAAAACCTGAAAGTTAAAATTTATAGAACAGTTTTATTGGTTGTTCTGTATGGTTGTGAAACTTGGGACTCTTACTTTGACAAAAGAACAGAGATTAACGGTGTTCGAGAATAAGGTACTTAGGAAAGTATTTGGACCTGAGAGAGATGAAGTTACAGGAGAATGGAGAAAGTTACACAACTCAGAACTGCATGCATTGTATTCGTCACTGACATAATTAGTAACATTAAATCCAGACGTTTGAGATAGGCACGGCATTAGCACGTATGGACGAATCCAGAAATGTATATAGAGTGTTAGTTGGGGGGCCGGAGGGAAAAGACCTTTGAGGAGGTCGATGGGAGGATAATATTAAAATGGATTTCAGGGAGATGGGATATAACAGTAGAGATTGGATTAACCTTGCTCAGAATAGGGACCGATGACAGGCTTATGTGAGGGCGGCAATGAAGCTCTGGGTTCTCTAAAAGCCATAAGTAAATATTCACTTCAGAAATATAATCATCTGAAACCCCACCATGACGTTTGGCATGCAGTGTACATAGATGAATATAATTATTAGAGAACATGTAAAGATTAGGATGTGTAAACCAGTCCGATGCTGTGAAAATATAATGTATTTCATGCTGGGATAAACGATGAATACATTAAACAATTCTTGAGAGTGATTTTAATGATATGATGGAAATATTAATCGTAATAGCAGTACAAAAGGAAAGTAATTTACTCTGAATCTTCAGTAATATTACTTTTGAAACTCCTCGTTCTCTATAAAATTTAATTTCATTCAGCGAATAAAAATTTTTTTTGTCAGTGCCTTTCTTGCGAAGCGGGAACTCAATTACTCTCAGACCAATTAGGCTGTATAGTGCACACACCATATGGGACCTGTGTAGCTGTGTTAGGTAATAGAACAGAAGTTTCCCTCGTCACTAGAAACGATCTTTATTCCTCTGTTCGCCGGTAGATCTCACTTCATTTTTGAAGGCTTCTAGGAGCAAATTTGAAATCTTGTGGAAGGTCTCGTAAACTACACATACAGTTACATTAGCCTTGGACCTTCGTTATAAACGAAAGCGAAACCGGTTATCACGGAAATAATATTACTTTCTTTAAAATATTTAAGCCATATTTGGTGATGAAAGGTTAGTCGGTCCTGTATTATGAATTTTGAAACAAATTATTCCAGTAAACAATTCAATATTTATAAAGTGGAAGGGTGTCTGAGAGCGAAAATTATGCGAATATGGCGGATCCATTGAGAGAGTGTTATGGTTCATATGGTTCATACATGTATATATTCATTCATATTCATATTCATATTTGTCATCAAACATCTTTCAGGTAATAGCTTCTCTCACATTTCTGTATACGGTCCACCACTACCTTGCTTACATTCCATCCTCTATCCTTTATATTTCTCTTATCATTTATGTCTGCCCCAGTCTGCCAAATATCTAAAGTTTAACACTGCTTCTGCCTATCTCTTCTTTCTGATGTACAGTATTTACAACTCTTGACCTTCTATCTCTTCCTCAATCTAATTTCCAAATACTACGCACTACTGTCCACCTTACTCTCGTATAGTAACATTCTCGTCTACATCTACTCCTCCATCTCTACTACTATCATTGTCATCTTTCATTACTGTTATCCCTACTTTTATGTTTATCTTTCAAACCTTTTTATCTCTGACTAGTATTTACTAATATTTCTACTATCTCAACTACTTTATCTTATTATATTATTTGTTTCAATTATTCTTGCAATGTTCCAATGTTTGTGATACCTCCTTGCAATTTATTGTTCGATTCACTTGTCATTTTTTCACTTTATTGGATAACTTTTACGGTACACTCTCACTACTTGCACATACTCTCTCTTACTCTTATTAGTCTCGCTACCATGTTGCTTTTCATCTTTCTAATTTACTCTATTAATCTTCTATTAACACTTCATTTCTTGACCCTCTATATTATTCGCAGTTCCACTTCAGTTAACTTATTGATCTAATACATTTTTGACCGCATCTAATGCCTCAGACTAAGTCAGATCTCTCCTCTAGTTCATTTTTACACTTCACATACATGTATATAGTGTATTTTCTTTGTGATATAATATCTTGTAGACACAACGTACAATATTATAGATATATATTAATTTGTCCTACAGAATTTATCTGCAATATTGACACCTAATACAACGTACAATATCGAATTTAAAAATAGCTATATTTGTAATATGAGTTACTTTAATAAGTAGATAGCTATATTTTACCAAAAAAATTGAATATCGTCCTCTATATCTTACGAAATAAGATTAGTTGATTAGAAGTGTTTACGCAAGGTTTTTGGGAAAATTTCTTACAAAGTTTTGCAAAGAAAATGAGATTCATGCGAAAAACAGCTGGATACTCTCTTCTAGACCATCATCGGAACATAGATATTCTGAAGGAATTAAAAATTGACTCTATTGTCCATTATCTGCAGCAATACAGGCTTCAGTGGCAGACACATGTCAAGAGGATGGATCGCTCTAGATAGCCCAGGCAGATTTTGTCTATGTCCCAAGAGGTCGAAGAAATTTAGGAAGACCGTAACAGATCCACTGGGGTCTAACACTTGAAGGCTGATGATGATGTTTTGTAAATAATAGGAGTATTCGAAAGGAGCAAGTTTTGCCATTCTTGGCGTCGCTTTAGTATCGCTTTATATGCCTTTAAAAGTGCCTGCATGAACAATGTCTTAAAATTCTAAATGTGAAAAGTAGATTCTGCTGGTTGGCCACCACGCACACCAGACCTTAAGTTTTTCCTTTGTGATGTTGCGGAACGTTTAATCGAAATACCAATAAGCAACGAGAAAATTTAAGTGAGAATCTTAGTGCTTGTAATGACATCGAAAAGAAACCAAGTATCTTTGAAGACATTTGAATGTAAACTGTGCGACTTTTCAATATGTACAACGAGCTGAATGAGCGTCATTTTTTAAAACTGCGTTTCAATGATAAATTTATAATAATCTAATTAATATATTTGTAGAAACATGTAAACAAAATTAAAATAAATAAAAACAATTAAGAAATGAGATGAAGATTGTCGTCTTAGTAAAAAAAAAAATTCCACTTTGCTTCTTGCATCACATCACTATGCAAGCGAGTAAGAGAATTGTATAATGGCAGGCATTAAATGACGTTTCAAAGGACAAATTAGAGCTCAGCTTGTTATGGGTTCATTAGCGAAATTTAAATTACCTACACATTCGTATTGTATACAGTACTTTCGTAATTTATAATCTGATAAAACTGATTTGGATAGCAATCATTTCAGCTTATAATCGCATATTACGTGGATGAAGCCAGTTTGCCAACGTATTCTGATTCCTATTAAAATTTATGTAAACGTTAAGCCAATAATTCCATTCGACAACGGTCTTCATCCTCTTTTTAGAGCTAATCTGTCTGTGCGCAGAGTTAACTGATTTTCCCTGTTAGAGAGAGAAAAAAAATATTGGTTCTGGAATTTACCGCTGTGCATTATAGGAAGAAACCTGGAGATTACAAGTTTCCATTCTCTAACAAAGCAATATAGGAGGAGCGTTTCGTGGAGTTGTTCATATACGGTAACGTAGGATATTTCAGACTGGACGGCAACCAATGTTTGTGATGCTGGTTATCTACTAAAATGTTATTACAGTGTTTAGTTTCGATTATGTTGATATAATAACCCAGTTTAGTTTCTTTTATAAGGGAAATATTTTTAATTAGTTATTGTACTGTTAATAGATATTGTACACCACTTTAAGAATTTAAATATTCCAAGGCATATCATCTAATTATATTTTTCTCATAATCTACAGGTACAGTAGTGGCAAAAAAACCGGACCGACCCTTGTAGCTGATTTCAGAGCCTTGTTAACCCCAGAGCACGATAGACTGGTAACTAAGACTTTCGTGGTTCGAATCCTGCCTGGGAAGGAACTTTTTTTTTCCTTATTCAAATTTATTCCAAATACTTTTCGATTGCTGGTAAAATTCATGTTCTGGGAATAATAAGTTAATTAAGTAGTAAAATATCGCTGCAATCGAAAAGTATTGGGAATAAATTTGAATAAGGAACAAAAGAGTTTCCTTCCCAGGCAGGATTCGAACCACGAAAGTCTTAGTTACCAGTCTATCGTGCTCTGGAGTGAACAAGGCTCTGAAATCAGCTACAAGGGTCGGTCCGGTTTTTTTGCCACTACTATACATACACAAATATAGGTGGTTTTTAGTTTTGTGTGTTTGACGAAAGATATACGGTAGCTGTTTTGCCAATGCGAAACAAGATGTATATCGGGAGTCTGATCTGTTTTACATTTCGTGAAAAGAGAAACCATTTTGCTGGATTCTTTATTTTCGGAATGATTGTGTCACTTAAATAAATGTTCAGCTGGATATTGAAAAATTTCATAGTTCCCATAAATTTTTTAAATAGTATCTACTTGTAACTGGTAAAGCTTCAATCGAGTGGGTATTTAAACAGGAACATTGTCCGCGTATGGGATTTTGGTCCATATGGTTAGAAAATCTAATAAAGAATAATTTATCCCTCTGGCGTATTTCAATAGCAACGACAGTTTTCGTGTAAATTTAATTTAAAAACCACTCATTTCAAGCCACTGAACAATCCTGTCAGATTGCAACGTTGTAGTCAGAGAGGGAGATGGAAGATAGTTTACCTAGGGAAACAGTCTTCTTACATCTGTATTACGAGAAAAAAGTGCAGTGTGTTAGCAGCGAAGTTGCCAGAGTGCTGAAACTTCCAACTTAATTTTATATTTACCGTACATTTAATCACAAAATGTAATATAGATTTTCTGTTTATTTAAGTGTACCCTAATGCCCCTTTATAATCTGCAGGATTATTTCACTTTCACCTAGTATATCTCTCCCTACATCGTATTTTCTTGGCAGCCTTCTTTCTTTCTTTCTTTCTTTCTTTCTTTCTTTCTTTCTTTCTTTCTCTTTCTTTCGCTCTTTCTTTCGCTCTTTCTTTCTCTCTTTTTTCTTTCTTTCTCACTTTTTTCTTTCGCTCTTTCTATTTCTTTCTTTCTTTCTTTCTTTCGCTCTTTCTTTCTCTCTTTTTTCTTTCTTTCTCACTTTTCTCTCTTTCTCTTTCATTCTTTCTTTCTCACTTTCTTTCGCTCGCTTTCTTTCTTTCTTTCACTCTCTCTTTCTTTCTTTCTTTCTTTCGCTCTTTCTCTCTCTCTTTTTTTCTTTATTTCTCACTTTTTCTTTCGCTCTTTCTCTTTCATTCTTTCTTTCTTTCTTTCTCACTTTCTTTCGCTCTCTTTCTTTCTCACTTTCTTTCGCTCTCTTTTTTCGCTCTTTCTCTTTTTCTCTCTCTCTATTTCTTTTTTCTTTCTTTCCTTCTTTCTTTCTATCGCTCTTTCTCTCTTTCTTTCTTTCCTTCTTTTTTCGCTCTTTCTCTCTTTCTTTCTTTCGCTCTTTCTTTCTTTCTTTCTTTCGCTCTTTCTCTCTCTTTTTTCTTTCTTTCTTTCTTTCTTTCTTTCTTTCTTTCTCACTTTCTTTCGCTCTCTTTCTTCTTTCTCACTTTCTTTCTTTCTTTCGCTCTTTCTCTTTCTCTCTTTCTTGTTTTCTCTCCTTCTTTCGCTCTTTCTCTCTCTCCTTTCTTTCTTTCTTTCTTTCTTTCTTTCTTTCTTTCTTTCGTGTTTACTTATTCTAAAGGTCTAGATCATACTTCAACTTAAAGGTTATACAGTGGGGATACATCTTTGACTTGTTATTCCCAAAGTTTGTAATACGATCCGTGGAGAATAATGGTTTCCACATACAACTGTGGACAGAAAAGTTGAATTCTATTCACAACTCAAAATTCCTACCACAACCGATGCGCATTCCGCATACTGACGGAGAAATGAACTTGACTGAATTTATAGTTTGCATGCAGTAACATTCGATTATGTTTGACCACTCAGAAGTCACGACATTTTCACATGAAAAGCGTTTAAAATTAAAAACAAAAGCAAATAGTCTTCCAAATTGATATTCTGTTACGTGCAGTCGGTATTCAACTGATTTGTCACAAAAGTCGGTTTCATGCATCTTATTTCCTCTGTAAAACTCCCATTGCACGGAAGTTGTCTGATGACTAAATATTGTTAGCATTAGCATAAACATAACCTACAATGTCGTACAATTCTACATTTTTATAATATTTATTCTACGTACCTTGCACTAAAGGGCAGCAATGTAGGCTATGTCTGTTATTAGTGTTGGTATCGAATGTCACAAAAATCAGAACTTTTGAATTCCAGTTGCATGTCATAGATATAATTGAATGACACGGTATTGCATTCTATTATTGTACACGACAAAGAAACCGAATATAAGACAAAAAGTCAGAATAAAATATAATTTAATTTAACTTTCTTAATAGCAAATCAGTTTGTCGTGCTTCATATACAAAGGCTTTCAGAATCAACTCCTCCAGCTTGACTGAGCAGTATTTTCTTTGAGTAAAGAAGAAAGAGGAACTAGTTTGTTTTAATAAGACAGTATGAGTGGTTTTCTCGTCACGTCTCTTTCGAAAAGAGAGACTGAGCAATACAGATTAATTGTTTAACTTTCTAATGAAGACTCTTTTTTATTAACATACATAACCATTACAGACGTTATAACCAAACTACCATGTCAGGATACAAGCTCTGTAATTATACAGTCTGACAAAATAAACTACTCTTTTTTTAAGGTCAAAAGCTGTAAAGAGAATGTCTTACTTTACCTTTGATCCATTAATCCTCAAACCGATCCCCTTTTATACTTCTTTACTTCTAGCAATGAAACTTGAATATATTAAATGTAATTTCATTTATATACATTACTTCATCCTACTCGGGACCTGGCGTATTAGTCATCATGAATTTTATTCATTACAATAATAAGAATAGAATTGAATTGTCAGTAAAAAATGTGGTATAGCTACCTATTAAATTATAGCAAAACCGGATCATTAAATTTATTTATTTATTTATTTATTATTTTGCTAATAATTGTAGCATAAAATATAAAATATACAGAGAAACTTTAGCTCGCCCCTGAAAGAGTAGAACTCGTGCTCAGGGGCGGATTCCTGAATTGAAATTAATAATTATACAATACAATTATAATTAATAATTATACAATACAATTTTCAATTATATTATATAAATTTAAATTTACAATTTTTCAATTTTTATAAAATCCATACATAACTTTTTTAATGTAATACTAGAACTATTCGAATTGACAAGATTCGGATATTTAAATATAAATTTGTTATATATTCTTGGGCCTAAATTACTACTATGATTAAATACTGTAACAGTGTTGCATTTTGGTTCAAACAATCTTAAAGAATTCATACCTTTTATTTCATAACTATGAGAATACAATTCAAAATTATTTCGATTTTTATGTATGAATTTTATTAATACAATATAATAAATTTGTCTTACGTTAAGTACATTAAAGTCTAGAAACAAATTTTGAGATGGAAAATCAATTGGTTTATGAAGACATATTTTAATTATTTTCTTCTGTAATAAATAAAGTGGATTAAAATTGGATTTAAATGAGCTACCCCATCCTATAATTCCATACATAATCACCGATTGAAATAAAGTTAACTATATTGTACGTAATAAACTTATTGACAAGTAATACAAAATGATATACTATTTTACGTAATTTATTACAAAGGTAATTAATGTGTTGGTTCCATTTTAAATGATTATCGAAAATTATGCCTAATTAATTTGACTATTTCGTTTATATGACGTCATTCCTTTTTCGACCAATGAAGTGTAATGAAATTTTGAATTCCAACCGAACACAGTCACACTTCGCGAAAATTTTTTCAGCTAGATTTATCGCTATCAATTTATCGCATGGTCGTTCTTTTGTTTAGTCGTTGTCGCCAACTGTTTCCCCGTAAATTGATGATCATGAATACATTAAGATGCAACTACACGGTTAAACTTTTCTTTAAACTTTAAAGCAATGAATGCAAGATTGATATTTAATATAAATTAATATATTTACGCAGTGAAGACGACGTTCAAAACGGCGCACCATGTAGACACAAAATCTTCATGCATCTTAATTGAACGTACCTTTTAAACTTGATTCTTTCAGTATTCTTCCCAGATTGCACGAATACGCGATTGGAATATTGAACTGTGTAGATGCAGCTTTAGTTCCGTTACACACTACAGCGAGAATGCGTTTGTCGAGCTATAAAAAATGCTTTCGTGTAGCACTGATTGTAACGGCCGAAATAGGGCACAGCTGATCCTGCTTCCACAGGTAACTTAACCTATAATTGTAGCCTATAAAATTTATATTTTGTGAATGAAATTAAACAATTAATAGAAAGTCAGATGTTCAAATTTATGTAACATCATCGCATATCAAACCCAAAGACCTTGCATAGTAATAATAAGGTCTTGATCAAACTGCCTTCCGTATGGCGTAATAAAATTCGTGTTTTAATTAGGCCTATCTATACAGAGATGGCTTCACTGTGTAGCGACATGTCTCGCTGTGAATACATAAGCATTGGTATATAGCTGTCCCCACTTTTACTGTTAAATTAAATTATGATTTTAGCAGATAATGAAAATGTATTTATGTTATAATAATAAGAGAAAAGTGCAGTACATGTAATTAACATTGTCAAACCTGTATTTCGCTTTTCGCAATTGGCATAACTGAATAATAACATCGAATTTCATTATTGCAGTAATCGATATTCATCTACGAGTATTTCAACTTCACAGTGTCGTCCACACCTGTGGAGTAACGGTCAGCGCGTCTGGCCGCGAAACCAGGTGGCCCGGTCGGGGCAAGTTACCTGGGTGAGGTTTTTTCCTGGGTTTTCCCTCAACCCAATATGAGCAAATGCTGGGTAACTTTCGGTGCTGGACCCCGGACTCATTTCACCGGCATTATCACCTTCATCTCATTCAGACGCTAAATAACCAAAGATGTTGATAAAGCGTCGTAAAATAACCTAATAAAATAAAATAAAAAATAAACTTCACAATGTCTGAATAGGTTAAGTATTCGTTAATATACAATTATTAACATTTTGTGATCGAATTTTGGGGATATATTTACATTTTATTTTATTCACGAAATAGTCCTAATAAATGTCACTCGAGGTCTGAGATTACTACAGATATTTTCATGCACTATGTAACAGATTTCCTCCATGTACACATCTTTGTTGTGTCGGATATGGTTCCAATATCATGTTTGGTCTTGAAAGTACAGATATTTGCTATTTCTAAATGCTTTGCTTATTTTTTAGTTCGTTATCCACATTTTCGTTCCATTACTATATGAGAGTAAGATGCAAACATTTTTTATGTGTGCAAAATATAAATTAAACTGCCGTATCCTACGGGATATAATTGACAATCAAATTTTAAATTATACACATACACATAAAAATTTGTCTTAATAAAATTATTTACCCGATTTTTTAGAATATCAATCTCGTGATTGTTAGTGCCACCTTTAATCAATGTAATTTTATTAGCGTAGTGTTGTTACCATGACAACAGCCAAAGAAAAATAAGCTGTGGGCGCATTATAACGCAAAGAACCGTGGCGTGAAGAGGAGCTACAAAATGCCGTGTTTATTAAATTGATCTATATCACTAGTAAACATATTCTCTTTAAGTTTACCAAGTAGTTTGGTTCAACCTTTCTGTTGTGACGAGGGGTGATTTTTATCTGCGGGGAGACTGCCTGCCGCCTACGCTACTTTCCTACAGTGAGTACTAATACCAACTTAAGAACGAGAAAAACTTTACAGTATATCGGAAAAATGTTTTGCAAGCCAGTGTACTTTTCCTCCGTCTCCTTACTTCATAGGCTGTCTGTCGCATGTAATCACTGCAGTTCGAGTTTTGGTCACCGCTGTATTACATACACCGTACATTTTTCTTTTCATTGCAATTTTTTGTTTTTCACAGCAATAATCGTTCAACATAGGAATCATCGACCTCGATACAGGAACTGCAATGATACGAGGACTTCACTCTTAGCGTTCAAAATTTGCTTTTATACAGCTGTTAGTCGACGGGTCTTTTACCACCAGAACTCTGTTAAACTGAGTTAACTCGACTCCCTACCATGATCATCAAACTCGGTACGAGTATTGGTGGCACGAGGAATTCAGCCGCAGGCTTTTAAATTAGCATCTTTGCAAGTGTTGAAACGACGAGTTTTCAACCACTAGAATCCTATTAAACTTCCGAGTTCACGCCTACCGCGACTAATATCACCACTGAAATGTGCGTTAATTCTCACCGAGGTCTGGTTTTAAACCTGTGTTTCGCATCTCTGGAACGTAGTTAGAATGAATCAAAGTTAAAAACAATATTTCGGTATTCGATACGACGAATTGTCCATAATCCAAGTCATAACTAGGGCTGGTCGTTTCCGACCCAAAACAATGATTTAATATTAGACATAGCCGGTATCTCCTGACAATACGCACAAGGACAGTCGGGTGAAGTGGAATGAAAAAAGATGGAATGGAATTTCGGGAGGGGAGCACTACGACCTTTCAAGATCTATTGCGCTAACCCTCATGCTAGGCGTAATCCCAAACCCACAGTTATATCACCGGTTGTTCTTTATGGTTGTGAAACTTGGACTCTCACTTTGACAGAGGAACATAGGTTAAGGGTGTTTGAGAATAAGGTGCTTAGGAAAATATTTGGGGCTAACAAGAAAACATTCTGATGGGGGCAGGTAAAATAGTTAACACTTTTTCTTCCATCATGTTAATAATGTCAAAAGAAATATTTATACAAATTTTGGCCATTCGACCGCAATTACGGGGGCCGTAAAAGAATAAGTTCTCTAGGGGTGTTAACAGAAAGAAAACAAAATTTTCATTGGAAAAATTTATTGGAACAGAGGCAGCAATAAATTGTTCAGCTATTTTTTAACATATTACCCACCGGAATTGAGATATTTGTCATATCATGGGATCGACAGAAAGGTGTAGACGGCTGTCAAACGCTGGTTCCGATCCCAGGTAGTTGACTTCTACGACACAAGGTTACAAAAATTGACCCCATTGTATGACAAATGTCACAATTCCAGTGGCGGATACTGTATGTTGACAAATAGCGCAACAATTGCTGTATCTATTTCAATAAATCTTTCCATGCAATTGTGCTTCTTTTCTGTAAACGTCCCCAGGGAAAATCACTTTCTGGACGGCCTCGTAATTGCGGTCGAGTGGCCAAAATTTGTATAAGCATTTCTTTTGTCATTATTAACATGGTGGAAGAAAAAAATTAACTCTTTTTATCTGCCTCCATCAGTATGTTTGCTTGTAAGAGGGATGAAGTTACAGGAGAAAGGAGAAAATTACACAATACAGAGCTGCACGCATTGTATTCTTCACCTGACATAATTATGAACATTAAATCCAGACGTTTGAGATGGGCAGGGCATGTAGCACGTATGGGCGAATCCAGAAATGGATATAGAGTGTTAGTTGGGAGGCCGGAGGGAAAAGGACCTTTGGGGAGGCCGAGACGTAGATGGGAAGATTATATTAAAATGGATTTGAGGGAGGTGGGATATGATGATAGGGACTGGATTAATCTTGCTCAGATGGCGGACTTATGTTAGGGCGGCAATGAACCTCCGGGTTCCTTAAAAGTCATAAGTAAGTAAGTATTATTATTATTGTATAGATATTTGGAACTCGACGTCTTTTATACAGAGTGTTTCCGAAGTGGTGTTGCAAACTTTCAGGGATGACGGCGAAGGGCACATGTATCAATTTGAGATAAGGAACCATGGTCCGGAAATGATTGAGTCGAAAGTTATAAGCAAAAATAGTTGTGTGGAAATGGAATTGTAATTTCGCACCACGTGCCCTCCTTCCCTTAACGTTTGGAACAATCGTGGAAAACTGATATGGGCCGGATGTCTCCTACGTGGGTACTGGCCCGATACAATCTGTGAGCTTGTCTACTGTTCCCATTGGCTCACCCGTATTGGAAAATCAGGTCTGCTTATTCCGATCTCGTGTACTCCTCCATTTCACTAGGACTGATCGACTGGACACTGCAACTTGTACACATACACTGCTGTCTACAGACGTGCAAATCATGACCGACCATGTCCGTTACACATTACGCTATCTGCATTGCTTTAGTGTAGTTTCCTGTCCCCACCCCTCAGACAGCGCACTGAATGGAATACTGTAAGTAGACAACGTAAACGACGTCAGATAAATACAGTATGTGTAAGAAGTACAGATAAATACACATAAGTAAGGTGTTCAGAGGAATAAAATTATTTCATTTTCACAGAACTATATTTGCTTGTAACTTTCGACTCGGTCATTTCCGGACCAGGGTTCCTTATCTCAAATTGATACATATGCCCTTCGCCATCATCCCTGAAAGTTTGTAACATCACCTCGGAAACACCCTGTATATTCAAGCATTCATTGAACGACATTTCTCAAGTACATAATTAGAGTGTTGAATTAACAACGTGGTGATAGTGGACCGATAAGAGAACGAGAATGGCAAGCATACTTACTGCATGTTCTCTTGAAAAACCTGTCACACATTCTTCTTTTCACAACTTGTTACAATATCTATCGGGAATCTAACTTCTGTATCTTGAAGGAGATGTAATCAGTCATGTAGACTAACGATTCTATTTGGTTTTTAGTTTTTAATGAATATATCAATCAGTATTTCAACTTCTGCGGAATTGCGAATTGACGATGTTGTGATGTTATACCTTACTCTTTATATTGGCATTATAACTTGCCACAGAATAACAATCTGTGCGTGAGATTCAGCCTTAGTAATACGGCACTAATTTGCTACGCAGCGAATTCAAAGCCGCCTACGTATCTATGGTGTTGATTGGTCGCCAAGGGAACGATATTTCTCCTGAGATGCCAGTAACCAGATACGTACATACGAATGAAATCTTGTTTCTCTCTTGTGTTTGCGCAAAGAATATGCAACTGTAGTTAAGAGAGATGACCGTGATTTTCCAGAAATTCTTAGAAATGTAATCATGGAATATATCCTCATTTATGCAAGAAAATTAGGAGCTCATTTATGTAAATATTTCAGGGAATCCGTGTTATAGCCTATACAGGAATAAGACCCAGTATCGACGCTGCCTGAAGGTCCCGGTTTTAGTTCTAACATTATATAGGATACAGGAGGTAAATGAAGAGAAGGGATTACAGGTACAAGTCTACTCAACATATAGATTGAAGATGCAATAACAACCCAAGTTACATAAGAAAGTGGCGGACTGGCAAATTAGAACATCCATCATGTTTGTGTTTTCTGTTCGGTTGAATAGAGTCGTTCGTCATATATTATTTTTGAGAAAAGAATGCACTTAAAGATAATATGTTTGAAGAACGAAATATTTAATAAATGTAATCGATCAATTAAGATCTAAAATCATGTTATTAATTTTTTATTAATCGTATAAAACAAAAATTAATAAACAGGTATTAAAGTATTGTAAACAAACTGAAGTAATAAAAAATAAACTAGTATCTTTATCTTTGCCGTCATTGTGGCAGCGAAATAGAAACTCTCCTACACGTCCTCGGTTCTTGCCCGTATGGCGAGGCTTTGCGAAATACAAAGTAAGAAGCTCCATTGCTCAAGCACTGCGTAATACTGGGTTCACTGTATAAATAAATAAATAAATAAATAAATAAATAAATAAATAAATAAATAAATGAATAAATGAATGAATGAATGAATGAATGAATGAAGGAACGAACGAATAAATGAATAAATGAATAAATAAATAAATAAACGAATGAACTTTCTTGTGTTAAATTTTAACGTACCTTGTTAACATGTTTCGACCTATTTTCGGTCATCCTCGGAACTGGTCGTTGTTGGTCTTGGCGCCTCTTGTTTCCTGTGTGGGTGCGTTCGTAGTGTAGAGTCAAAGAGTGTATGTGTTTCGAAATTGAGTTGTATGTATGATAAGAACTTTCTTGTGTTAAATTTTAACGTACCTTGTTAACATTTTTCGACCTACGAACGCACCCACACAGGAAACAAGAGGTGCCAAGACCAACAACGACCAGTTCCGAGGATGACCGAAAATAGGTCGAAACTTGTTAACAAGGTACGTTAAAATTTAACACAAGAAAGTTCTTATCATACATATTCCGAAGTGATACAGTGTTAAAAGTTGTGTAATCAAGATGTAAAATAAATAAATAAATAAATAAATAAATAAATAAATAAATAAATAAATAAGTGAGTGAGTGAGTGAGTGAGTGAGTGAGTGAGTGAGTGAGTGAGTGAGTGAGTGAGTGAGTGAGTGAGTGAATGAATGAATGAATGAATGAATGAATGAATGAATGAATAAATGAAGAAATAAATAAAATAAGTGAGTAAGTAAGGTTAGTGAGTGAGTGAGTGAATGAATAAATAAATAAACGTACTGTAGTTTGAAGAGAACTGGAACATGGCAAAATCTAAACACGCGAAGAAATATTACTTCCAAAAGAAATGGGAATATGATTATTTTGTTGTTGAAGAAGAAATAATTGCTTATTTACTGTGTCCCATCCAATTTATTTCTATCATCATTTCAATATTAAACGACATTTCAACAAAGCCCATATTAAGAATTATGGAATAGACAAACTTTCGGGTAAATTCATTATTACGAACTGTATATTGAATATTTATTTATATACTGTTATATTAAAGACATCACTCATTGTGTTTGTTCATTTTGTATTGAAATGAATATTAACTTTCAAGGTTCGTTACTTAAATGTTAGAAGTTTGTGTTTCCGTAGGTGGTGATAGGAGGAAAGTTTTGGAAAATATAAAGCAGGTTAGGGGTAAAGAAATCTCAAAGAAATTACCGATAGAAAATCTAGCATAATCGTAAACCTGGAAACGACATAACGCATTATAAATACAATGATTTTATTACAATCCTTTTTAAAAATTACAGTGCCGCCACTGATCGACTTTCCATATGCAAAGAATTTAAACAACTCTACGAGAAGTCGATCATCCCCAATAGAAATGGAGTGAGGCTGACGTCATATTTCCCCTAGTTATGGGTTCTGCAGGCTAGGCTAGGGTTTATTCCGATTTTTGTGTTAGAAAAGTTGCGTAAAGCCACAGGCAGGATGAATGTATCTGTGAACTACGGAGACTGGACCACAGAGTGTAAAGAATTGCTGTCATTGAGGGAGCAGTGCGGGTTGTTACGTCAGGCTTGATTGGAATTCTTTAATTTTGAGCGCTAAGCACTGGTCAATGGATTGGTAGGATTAGGAAGAGAGCGTGGACGAACCGGGAGGGGGACGATCATCTGTATTCAAATTCGACAGTTAGACTTTGAATTTACTATTGAAGCTAGTTCGTACTGCCAGAGAAAGAACTCTCATCAGTGGGCTCACTCATCTCCAGTTTGACCATTGTATCCATTATTGCTTATGGGGGGCAATTCAGAGTGCGACAGTTTGGAAAGCATGACGTGTTTTGAGAGAACTGGTGCCGCCATCAACCAGAAATGAGTATGAATCTAAAGAGGGATTGTTCGTGTTGTTCTCTAGTAAAGGCAGAATGAATAGGCGGCTTTAATATTACCCCTGAACACTACTCTTTCTCCTAACAATCCTTGTTTCTCCTCAAAATCAGTTTTAAATAAGTTTTAACAAGTCCCAGCAAAACATTATTCCGCATGAAAATATCCACTGTAAATGATCCTTACATCTTTCGGCCGGCACCTTTGTTTATTTTCAAAGGTCATTCACTGGACGCTGATACCACAGTGGCATGTTTTCAAAATAAAACCGAGATATTTTAAAACAATCATTTAGGCATTAGGTACAACTTACTATAGTAAAATTTTGGAAATATTCAACATTTTTTTCTCCATTACTTTATCTTGTACAATAATGAAAAATTATTTATGTTTTTTTTTTTTTTTCAAAATTCAAAGTGGTGGCAGTTCACTGTGCAGTGATGAAGCGTTTCCCTCATAACTCAAAAACTATCCAACATTCTGTATGTAATATCTATAATGTGATGCAAAATCAGTTCTATGCCTTTGATAGATTGTCTGATAAAAATTAATTAATTTAAAAATGGTCAAATATCAGTATTTTCTTCTCACACGAAATAAAAAACATATTATTTATTAAGTATATTATTGTAGTTGAAAGAGCATAATATTCTAAACATGAATTTTAGCAATAAAATAAAAGAAAGAGAACATGAAAAAGTTAAAAAGTTTATGAGTTATGAGGGAAACGCTTTATCACTGCACGGTGAACTGCCACTATTTTGAATTTTGAAAAAAAAAAATATATATAAATAATTTTTTTAAATCGTGAAAATATTTTTTTCATATAGCAGAAGGACAGTGTTTTACACATACTAATTTTCATTATTGTACAAGATAGAGGTAATCTAACAATAGTCTGCAAGCATGCTGGATGATGATCTTCCTTTATATCGCCTTTCCATTTCAGATATTTCTGAATGAAATCTTTCCCCATGCTCGTCGCTTACCGCTCCAAAGTTAGGAGAAAAGAAATTCAAATGAGAATGTAAAACGTGTATTTTGAGAGACATATTATACTCCATGGTTTCCACAACATGGTTTCCACAACAAGTTCTATGTAGTTCTCTATCCTAGAATCTCGAAGGAAATTTGAGCAAACGTCTTTGAAAGCGCGCCGTGCCATTCTTTCTGTAACGGAAAGTTTTTCCTCAAACAAAGAGTCGGCCATAACTTTGTGAATTTGTGGACCGATGAAAAATGCCCTGTTTTAATTTTCCTTCACTCAAACTGGTAAACTTTTCCTTTAAATACTGAAAACCACACCCTTGTTTGTTCATTGCATAGACCTCACTTTGAACTGTTATGAAATTTACTTAATAGAAGGGACCAGTATCTGTTTATTTATTAGAAGTACAAAGGAACATGCCAACAACCATAAGAAACCGGAAATAAGTCATAAACTCATAAAATACAGTAGTTTTTGTTCTGGTTTATACCCCCATATGTTTCCTGGGTACCGCTTATCAAAAAGTGAAATCACAGTATATCTTAAAAACCTTACGTGTTACGAAGAAAAGAGATGCATTTTCGGATTCAGCGCACACCAAACCATAAGAGACACATTGTTTTAAGTCGGAGCAAAATTCTTGTTGTTCAGCGTAATTAGAGTAAATCCTTTCTCTTTTTATATAGCTTTCATCACTATACCCCAGCAGTCCATATCGAGTCCTTGGATATTTTCCAGTGAACTGGATGTGTTTAATTTATTATACCGGTACATTTATTTTTATGTATTTGTGTACGTGTTGGATTATAATAGTATCGGAAGTTGCATTGTCATTTGACGGTATCTCGAATGACTGAATATTTATGACAAAATTTTTTAGTTAGCTGCTCATTTCCTCTGTATTTATTAGCATAAATTTTCAAGCAGCTAGAGTCTCGGTACTCTGCAGAAAGTCCAATACGCCGTCTGTTGGTTTAAATTGAATATCAAGCCCTATCTGATTTTTCATTTCAAGCTTGAGTGCATCTCAAACGGTCTGATGTGACGGCTCAGTAAATCACTTCCACATTGTTCCACAGGCTCATATTAAAATAAAAATGGTACAACGTTACCCTGTAAACGAGCGAACGTGGTTCGGCCCAGTCTGTATAAAATAAAAATAAGTGTCAACAAATTGGAACAATTTTCATTTTACATAGCCTATTTCGCGTCAATTAAAACAAATACTACCTATTACTAGAAAATGTGGGTTCGATCCGCGGCAATATCGTGATAGAATTTGTGGTGGACAAAGCAGACATAGCAGAGGGGTTTTCTCGGGGTACTCCCATTTCCTTCTATCATTTCACCAAAACACTCTACTTTTCCTCTCATTTCATCTATCATTCACAATAGTAAAAATTGGCTAGGCTGGGGTGAAGTCTTGGGGGTAGTGCGGGTTTCAGATTCTGATGAGAAAGGCTTGGGACTCCGGGCTACTCGTATGTGGACGGGACCTGACTCTACGGGGGCTGATGCAGGATGACCCACCTCTCAGTGTTAGATTCACCCGTCCCGAGTCCAGCCCACATAAAAGCCAAGCCAAGCGTGGGTTCGATACCTGCTTTGTATGAGTACTTGGTTTTTCCCCGAGGTTTTAGTATTAGTAGTATTTATTTATTTAACCTGGTAGAGATAAGGCCGTCAGGCCTTCTCTGCCCCTCTACCAGGAGATTTTCCCTACCGTTAGACGAATGTTAGGTAATCCATGGCGAATTCTCGGCTTCATCTAGCCAAATGCCATGTCGGCATCACGAATTCCATAGATACTAAATAATCTAATTGATACAGCATCGTCGTTAAAGAACCGATTAAAAGTAAGAAATGCAGGCTTCAATGTCACCTCACGGCCAAACTCCAAAAGCGCGTTTTCTCATACAACCAACAATCTATAGACTTGACAGATCTTTTCTACGATCCGGAATGTAAATTCTGCGGTTAAATTATGTCAACTTTGAATAAATCCTTTTGACTACATATGACTTGTACTATATAATTTGGGCTATCTTTAGTAAAAGGGATGTAAAGGATAACTGTACGGGGCATTCATTTCTTGCATTTTCTTAATTCATATAACTTAATAACACGTTCGTTCGTTCCTTCATTCATTCATTCATTCATTCATTCATTCATTCATTCATTCATTCATTCATTCATTCATTCATTCATTCATTCATTCATTCATTCATTCATTCATTCATTCATTCATTCATTCATTCACATATTTATAGGCCATTCGGTATCTTTTGAAACCTACCTGCGCGAAAGAGGAAAGAAGAAGTAGATTGGGAAGTTTCCCTTCCTCGCTATATTTCCACATATCCCCATCATAAGGTTCTTACTACAAGCTATGGAGCACACAAGCATTTGCTTTCACGATATAACGAACGATCTATACTTATTTATTTATCGGTATATCCTTATTTACTTAGCCACCGGCGTGGCTCAGTCGCTTGCCTGCCGGTCTGAAGTTGCGTTCGGGCGCGGGTTCGATCCCCGCTTGGGCTGATTACCTGGTTGGGTTTTTTCTGAGGTTTTCCCCAACCGTAATGTGAATGCAAGGTAATCTATGGCGAATCCTCGGCCTCATCTCGCCAAATATCATCTCGCTTTCATCAATCTCATCGACGCTAAATAACCTAATAGTTGATACAGCGTCGTTAAATAACCAACTTAAAAAATCCTTATTTACTTGTTCATTTATCCACTTATTTATTTACTTATTTATTTTTTATTTAGTTACTTTAGTTATTTATTTATTTATTTATTTATTTATTTATTTATTTATTTATTTCTTCGTGTGCTACAACAGAGCAATGGTCTAATTTAAATAGATTATATTACATTTATATCACATCAAACTAAATTGATTTGTAGTTACTGAATATGAAATAATCAGCCAACTAGTTCAGGAAATTCCATTGTGGTGCCAGAGTGATGCCTTCATGCGTTTCAACAGTGTAGCAGCTAAAATACTTTTTCTACACGAGAAAACATTGTGTGTTATTGCTATGGAAAACTAAATCTCCAGTATCTGAACAGAGACTTTCCAGTCAGTTTCACAAAAACTCACCGACTGAAAAATCGCTTAGAGTAGACGATGCCTGAAGCTGTTTCTTGGTACAGGTGGTATGTTGCATCAGAATAACTCAGGAAGGCTTGGACTTTGAGCAAAAACTGTTAGGAATATTGAACAAGCGTTTACCAGGAGGCCAAGGAAAACAATACGAAAGCAAGTGTAGAATCGAATATACCAAGATAGACTGTGAATAAGGTAATTCGCAAAAAAATTGAAGTTCCATGTTTACCATTTTTAAAACTTCTATCATGCTAAGCCTGTTGATAAGCTTTCGCGTGAGCCCGGTCTCATCCCTGAATGTATCGGTGAAGATAATCAATTCTTGTTTGTTGTTTTCTGTAATGAGACAACATTCTATACAGAGTGGAAGTGAAATAGCCATGCAGACTTTCAGTTCATGTTGCATGTAACAAAAAAATATAATAATATAATATTGGTGGAAAGTTCGTACTTTTCCAGAAATTTTTCCCAAATGTGTAACAATCTCTTTTTCTATATATATTATTTTAATGTACTGAAGTACATATGATATTTACATGCAGATATTCTGCGTCATCATACGATGTAAGAGTAATGGAACGGAGGAAAATTCTCTCCGGTGCCGGGATTTGAACCCGGGTTTTCAGCTCTACGTGCTGATGCTTTATCCACTAAGCCACACCGGATACCACCCCGGTTTCGGACAGAATCGTCTCAGATTAAGCTCCAACTCTTGGGTTCCCTCTAGTGGCCGCCCTCTGCACTACGTCATAGATGTCTATGAACGTAGGACCGAAGTCCACACATGTGCTGAGGTGCACTCGTTATGAGTGACTAGTTGGCCGGGATCCGACGGAATAAGCGCCTTCTTAAATCACGAAGTGATTTACGCATATCATATATTATTATTATTATTATTATTATTATTATTATTATTATTATTATTATTATATATGATATGCGTAAATCACTTCGTGATTTAAGACGGCGCTTATTCCGTCGGATCCCGGCCAACTAGTCACTCATAACGAGTGCACCTCAGCACATGTGTGGACTTCGGTCCTACGTTCATAGACATCTATGACGTAGTGCAGAAGGCGGCCACTAGAGGGAACCCAAGAGTTGGAGCTTAATCTGAGACGATTCTGTCCGACGTCAGGGTGGTATCCTGTGTGGCTTAGTGGATAAAGCATCAGCACGTAGAGCTGAAAACCCGGGTTCAAATCCCGGCGCCGGATAGAATTTTTCTCCGTTCCATTACTCTTACATCTTAATCTCTTTTTCGATACCTAACTATTGCGAGTAGAATCGTATTTTTGTCCATATCGATAGGAAATCTAATAACGAATAATTTATCCCTCTGGCGTATTTCAATAGCGTGGACGGTTTTCGTGTAAATTTAATTAAAAAAATCTCTAATTTCAAGCCACTGCACGATGTAAACAGGTTACAACGTCGCGGCAGAGAACAGCTGATCTAGCGAGACACACCGAGTTCGTTGACCTCTTACATCTTTATCACGAGAAGGATGTGTTAGCGGCGATGTTGTCTGACTGCTGTAACTTCAAACTTAACTTTCTAATTAACCTTGCATTTAATCACAAAACGTAATACAGGTTTTATGTTCATTTAAATGTACTCTATCGTCCCTTTCAACCAGGAAGGTTATTTCACTTCCACTCTTTATATCAGGAAAAGTTAATAATAATTGCCGAATGTGGAGAATTGATGGCCCACATGCTTCATAGATTACTGTATGTATGAGATACCCTTAAAAACAATGTCTGATGTGCACTGTCTCGTAATTAAGTGGCCTAACATTTTTATTCAAACAAGGGAACTGTCAATGAGCTCATATTGAAACCTGACTTGAAATTTCGCAAAGTTTTCTGACAATCTATACCTTATAGAAAGTCCATACGACAAAAATTAACTGATAGTTAAAACATTTCCCGACATCGATTAAGGGCGTTCACGAGTGCACGCAAAACGTTAGGCACGTACACGAGTACGCTCAGAAATTAGACACGTAAACGAGTACGCGCAGAAGTTAGGAAAAGACTAGTGAAGTGCTTTATGTGGAGTGTGGCATTGTATGGGACAGAAATATGGACATTACGACGAAGTGAAGAGAAGCGAATAGAAGCATTTATAATGTGATTATGGAGAAGAATGGAGCGTGTGAAATGGACAGACAGAATAAGAAACGAAGCTGTGTTGGAAAGAGTGGGTGAAGAAACAATAATGTTGAAACTGATCAGAAAGAGAAAAAGAAATTGGTTTGGTCATTGTCTGAGAAGAAACTGCCTACTAAAGGATGCAATAGAAGGACTGGTGAACGGAAGAAGAGTTCGGGGCAGAAAAATATATCCAATGATAGACGACATTAATATATATTGATCATATGAGGAGACTAAGACGAAGGCAAAAAAAAGGTAGGATTGGAGAATGCTGAGTTTGCAGTGAACTACCTCCCACTGGCAGAACTCTTATGTGTATATATATTGCATAGTGAAAGCAAATTAATGAATATAGAGAATAAGTAGGACAACAAAGAGGGGAAAAAACTAGAGAGAAGAAGAAATAGTTGAGAAAATAATTAAAAAACCCCGAGAATACATACTATTATTTAGGCCTAAAAAAGAGCAAATAAAAGAGAACTTTATAGTAGGTAGATGAAAATATTGTGGACACACGAACATTTATCAGAGATCGGAAGGTTAGGCATTATGAATCATTAAAATAGGCAGGTAAAAAGGCATCATAAATAGCAAAAATAGGCAGGCAAAAGGCATTATAAATAGATCAAATACGAAATGAAAGGCAATTACAAAAACCTTGCACTAGACCCACAATCTTGCACTTTCCACAAAGGGATTTCGGCAGCAAGAAAAACTTTACATAAGTCGAATGCATATTGAAATTTTCTACTCGATGTTGCAATTACTGTTGGAAGCAAAGAAATCTTCTTTCCAGTAGCCTTGGAAAGTGCATTTTTGTGTGTAGTTGTACTGATATGTTGCGATATGAAATATTTAGCTAACTACAACAACGTCGCAATGAAAACTGAAAGAAAAGTAACCGTTAAAAATAACGTTAGACCCGCACTCATTGTTGCCTTGTCAAATAAATACAAGCGATAATTAAAACGCTTACTGTTATACATTTTTGCACGGCAGCACTCATTGTTGCAAATTCATTCATTCATTCATTCATTCATTCATTCATTCATTCATTCATTCATTCATTCATTATCTTCCATAGATCTTACATGAGCAATGAAGCTTTAAGATGTGGAACAAGTCAAAATTTTACAATATTACAATTACAATTTTTACAAATTTTTACAATATTTTACAATTTTTACAGTTTTACAATGTAGTAATTTTCTACAATGATTAGGTGAGGTCCGAGGATTCGCCAAAAGATTTCCCGGCATTTGGCTTTTGGTTGGGGAAAAAATCTGAAAACCCAACCAGGTAATCAAATCAAAGGGGGAGAATATGAACTGACTGAAAGGCAATATACATTCGGTGAAGTTACTTTCATTGTAGCGGTTATAGAAATAAATTAAAATTTATCTGTAGGCAATTTTTAATAATAAGTTAGTAAATAACAGACAAATAATCTAATAAAGGAAAAAAAAAAACATTTATTTTGTGAATTAGGTATTTATATTTAAAAAGGCAGAAAAAGGCAACATAAAACTGTGACGTTTCAGTCACAAAGGTAAAATTCGTAGAGATTTACTTTCAAAATGAAGGCATTTAAAAAGGCATTCTGCCAAAGTTCCGGTCTCTGGTAATAATGAAGATCTATAGAAGGGTAAAAGGGAAGTATAACACTGTTCTTGTTAAAGCCTGATTGCAAATATAAAACCACTGAGTTCTTCCTGTGGTGGAGAGCACGTCCACGTCATACTCTGTTGAGGATGGTCAGGTTCGCGGTCTGCTGCATGCGTCACTACTTTTTGTTTACTAGTGCAAAGCGCGCACGACTGCCTGCGTGTGTAGACAAGCACGACAAGGCGAAGACACGTGTAAAAAGCAAGCAGCTAACCTTGTGGTGATGCGAGGGTTGTTCAGGCGAGACCACGGAAATTCAAAACAGCACGAACTCTCAGCTCGCGTCCACAGACAAACCTTTGAGACGCGATTTTTTTCCTCTCCGTTTCCAAATTGATTGTTTTTATACAATTGCAGATAGAATAATGATATATCGTATTTCCGGATGAAAGGTATCTGAAAGAAGAAAAGTGACAGGGGATTCATCGTCACGTGAAACGTTTCTGTTGTTCATGATTGTTATTGTGAGCATGGCTGAGATTGTAAGGATGTTTGGGATTTCAAATAAAATTTGAATGACATTTCTTTTAATTTATACCTTAATTCTTAATAGTTTCTGACCTTTAATTAAAAAATGTGGAGCTTTCTCCTTAATTCGGGCGTGTCCAAAGCAATAGGTAGCACCGAATCACTGCGCAATGCAGCCCGCAATACTTCAATCTAGGCTTAAGGAGTGGGGATGGAGAAATGGACAGACAGAATAAGAAACGAAGCTTTGTTGGAAAGAGTGGGTGAAGAAAGAATGATGCTGAAACTGATCAGGAAGAGAAAAAGGGATTGGTTGGGTCACTGGCTGTGAAGAAACTGCCTACTGAAGGATGCACTAGAAGAAATGCTGAACGGGAGAAGAGTTCGGGGTAGAAGAAGATATCAGATGATAAGTTAGACGACATTAAGACATATGGATCATATGCGGAGTCTAAGAGGAAGGCAGAAAATAGGAAAGACTGGAGAATGATGGGTTTGCAGTGAAAGACCTGCGCTTTGGCAGATCACTATGAATGAATGAATTAAATGGTATAGAATACCCCCATCTCTGGAAAATACATTTTCACCAAACTCAGTCGCTAACAGGCGCAAAAAACTTCATCTTCTTTGTTTTACTTTTGACATTTTTACGTTTTCGCTTGTGAGATACACTATGTTGACTGCGGGCACTGCGGCTGCAGTATTTATTCTGTTGCGTTGAACGGGAGGAAACACGTAACACACGTGATCAGGAGTCGGCGCTAATGCACCATAAGGCAGATTCTTATAAGACGCAATCGAATTGCGTAACCAATCTGCAATAGGTTCTCGTATGTAGACTATGGTAGACCGTAAAAAATGCCCGTTCATAAGCAGAAAAGTAGAACATTTTGTAAAAATGACCAATTGACAATAAAAACGCGAAAAACTGTAAATAAAAATAGGCTATAACTTATATTAGTTCGTGTTAAGTGAAACGAGTTTGTATTGGATCCTGAATTGTCTGTGATTTCTCAGAAAAAAGATGATAGGGCCTATTTCATCAACTTCCGAGCCCTAGTAACAGCTTGTCTACTGTATCATGAGCTCGTTTATGAAATTACAATGTTTTCAGTCTGTAAGTGAACAACGTTGGGGAGATGTAACGATTAAAGTAGGACATTATAATGCCGCCGTCCAATATTAATCCCGTTTAAACGATCCGAACTCAGTGGGATTTGGATGTCTGTATATTTATTGCCATGTACAATATTTGCGCACAGACTTGATCCAACAATTTATTTCTGAATGGTATTATGTAGCAACGTTGTCATTTTTTCTGATAGATCACACAAAACACGCATTGTATCCAATCTATTAGGCCTATGATACGATATTGACGCACGCTTAAATGTATTCTATTGGGCTTAAATACTATGGGCATGCAGTTTTTTTTATATTTAATGCACAACAGTGGATAGTCCACAGAATTCACGAATTAATGAAATCATTAATTTCATTTAGTGTTTTGCCCAGCTTTCTCCAATCTTTCTTAATTTCTGACTTCCTCTTAGTCTCCGCATATGATCCATATATCTTAATGTCGTCTATCATCTGATATCTTCTTCTACCCCGAACTCTTCTCCCGTTCACCATTCCTTCTATGCATCCTTCAGTAGGCAGATTCTTCTCAACCAATGACCCAACCAATTCCTTTTTCTCTTCCTGATCAGTTTCAGCATCATTCTTTCTTCACCCACGCTTTCCAACACAACTTCATTTCTTATTCTGTCTGTCCACTTCACACGTTTCATTCTTTTCCATATCCACATTTCAAATGTTTCTATTCGCTTATCTTCACTTCGTCGTAATGTCCATATTTCTGCCCCATAAAATGCCACACTCTATACAAAGCACTTCACTAGTCTCTTCTTTAGTTCTTTTTCCAGAAGTCCGCAGAAGATGCTCCTTTTTCTATTAAAAGCTTCCTTGGCCATTGCTATTCTCCTTTTGACTTCCTGGCAGCAGCTCATGTTACTGCTTATAGTACACCCCAAGTATTTGAAGCTGTTCTCTTGCTCTACTGCCTCACTTAGAATTTTAAAATTTATCTTCTGTATTGTCCACACCTTTGGAGTAACGGCTAGCGAGTCTGGCTGCGAAACCAGGTGGCCCGGGTTCGATTTTCCGGTCGGGGCAAGTTACCTGGTTGAGGTTTTTTCCGGGGTTTTCCCTCAACCCAATATGAGCAAATGCTGGGTAACTTTTGGTGCTAGACCCCGGACTCATTTCACCGGCATTATCACCTTCATCTCATTCAGACGCTAAATAACCTAAGCTGTCATAAAATAACCCACTAACCCACTCTTCTGTATTTTTCTTTCTATGGCCATGCTCTTTGTCTTATTTACATTTATCTTCATCCCATACAGCTCACAGCTGTCATTTAGTTCCAGTAACATACCCTTAGTATCATCTCCTCGTCTGCTAACAACGCCATTTCATCAGCAAATCTTATGCACTTTATTATTCCTTCTACTATCACTCCTCCCATGTTCTGAAAACAGTTCTTTACTAAATCCTTCAAGTAGATGTTGAACAGGGTAGGTGATAAAGGACATTCTTGACGTACTCCTCTCCCAATTTCACTTCCTTCTAACTTTTCTTCTCCTACCCTGACTTTTAATATAAAGATTACTGAACAGTGTTCTCCCTCTCCAATCCACACCAATTGTCTTTATGATCCCCATCATATTATTGCAATCAATAATTTCATATATTTAACTATTCATTTTTTTTTAGGTGCTAGCGTCGTGCTTTAGAGGTGCTACCTTCGGTTCAAGTTTGTCAAGTATGGCGAAGTTCCATATTCGCCGATGTTCTCTGTGCAGAAGGAGGCATGTCGTGTTTGTTCCACCTTGCTATAAAATATTCGCTGTCCTCCATTACAGCCCCTTCACGTTTTAACCGCTTAAGGATTTTAGCACAGATCTTGGGATTAGTCTTGTAATAAGACGAATTTTGTAATATCTTTGTTGCCTTTTCTTATGTTCGAACATTACGGGACACTAGTGTGCATGCCTATGTCATGTAATGAAAATACTCAGACCATGGAAGTCTAATGCTGTTCACCATGTCACGAGGATCCCACTGCGTCTCCTCCAGGGTCATGGAAAGACCTCGACAGAGGTTGAGAAATTCCCTGTACGCTGGTAATTTTGGGTGTGCGTAGCACAGATTGGGAATTACTGCTCCAGTTAATTACGTTGCTTTTAGCCATAGCTAGTAAAAGGAAATGACTCCAGCCTGTAACACACGGCAGAGAGATTGCTTGAGTAACACAGCATTATCATGAAGTGCTACCATCTAATGTTATCTTTGATCCCTAATTCATGCTTTCCCTTTGATGGAAAAAAATCAAAGAAATATTTCTGCTAGTATTATCTTTGAACTTCGTTCTTTTTTCTTCATTCGTTTATTGCGTATTGTGCCTGTTACTGTTCTACACGCAAATAATTATTATTTCTCTCTGCTACAATGGAAATACTGAAAAATGGAACTTCGAACCTAACCGCAGCTCAGATACGAGAGCGAATACCTCTATCCGGTAGAGTTGGTGAGATTTACGAAGATTAAAACATTGTGTAATAACTTTCTAACTCCACCGCTATGGAGTAACGATTAGGATGTCTGACCATGAAACGAGTGGACTCGGATTCAAGTCCTTCTTGAGACAAGTTACCTGTTTGGGATTTTATCCGCGATTTCCCCCCAACCAATCGTAGCAAATTCTGGGTAACTTTCGGCGATGGGTTCTGGACTCATTTTATTATTATTACTTTATTATTTATTTATTTTGCTAATAATTGTAACATAAACTATAATATATACAGAAAAACTTTAGCTCGCCCCTAAAAGAGTAGAACTCGTGCTCAGGGGCGGATTCCTGAATTGAAATTAATAATTATACAATACAATAAGTATACAATACATTATGCTGGCATTATTACCTTCATTTCACTCAGATGCTAAATCAACGGTTATCAGCACAGTCCACCCTCGGGCTAGCCTCTCTTACCTGCGGATAAGAGATGCACTAGCGTGCATCCGTGGTTGCTGACGGGTATGCTTTTTCCCCCTGTCCCTTTTACACGAGTGCTGACGACCACTTCTCTAGATGCAAAACTGAGCCTCAGTTGTGGCATACATCACAAGCTAGATTACGTCACCCATCCCTTCCCTCAGTACCACGGATCATTCATATGCCAAGGTAGAGCGGGTTTGTAGTCACTGTCTAGTGGTGGAATTCAACCTAATGTCATTGGGAAAATACCAGTTTTTGAGCAATGGAAAAATGAATACTTCTGTATTCAAAACAATCACAAAGCGCGTATGAGTTCTGAGTTTGATTCTAAATACTTAAAATACTTATATGAACAAACACTTTCGAGAATGATCTTCAATAAGAGCGTTAAATTTAAATGAAAATATCTCTGGCATAGAAAGTAAGGAACAATTTTTTATATTTCTAATCATAGATCTTGGGTAATTCGATTTTTTTGACGGTTTCTTCAACTTTGAATTGACCAAGTTTGATTTTATTATTATTATTATTATTATTATTATTATTATTATTATTGTTATTATTGTTATTATTATTATTATTATTATTATTATTATTATTATTATTATTATTATTATTATTATTATTATTATTATTGGAGAATGAACTATTTTACATAGCTTATTTCATTTCGTTTATTGAACACACTAAAACCTTACAGAAAGTTTTATTTCTTTATCCTGATTTCATTACCTTAATTTCAGTATTGATTTTTTACGCAACCATAGAGTTTCTCTCAAATCCCATGTCAATTTTTTATTTGGTGAAAGAAGGTAACAAGTTTCACGCTATAGTTTATAACAAAGATTCCATAAGAGAAATTAAGCATTAAGCGGAATTGTTCCTTTTTTTATCAGCAGTAATCTCAGTAGAGGTTTTGATTTATCTAGAAAAAATCAAACCTCGAGTGGGATTTAATTGACTATTACACGATTAGAAGAAATAAAGTACTCTAATACAATAAAATAGATATTAATTGACTTACTAAAATTGTATTTCACTAATGTTAGCTTCACCAAAACGTTTGAACGGAGCCGCCATTTCCAGTTGGCTATCTATGCAGTAAATGATTTCAAAGCATGTTTTATAGTACCGTAAATAATTTTGCAGTTTTAAATGTTAGTAAACAAAGAAACAAATGGTAGGGAGGTGATAAAAACAGAAGAGAGTAGGGTGTATAAAGATTAGAAAAAATAAATTACTCTAATACAATAAAGTAGATATTAATTACTTACTAAAATTCTATTTCACTAATGTTACCTTCACCAAAACGTTTGAACGGAGCCGCCATTTTCAGTCGACTATCTATGCGGGAAACAAATGACAATCGTAAGGCATGTTTTATAATACCGTAAATAATTTGCAGTTTGAAATGTTGGCAAACAAAGAAACAAATACTAAGGACATGATAAAAACAAACAAATGCTAGAGAAGTAATAAAATTGTAGCGATAACCAGCCATGATTTTGTTGAAACACGTTCTTTATTGGACAAAAGTAGTATGACGTAGTAAAAGTGAATAGTCAAAATAACACGTTTCACGTTATAATTTATAACAAGGAATCCATAAAAAAAATTAAACATAAGCGGAATTATTCCTCTTCTTATCAAAACTTGAAATAAGTGGAAAGTCTGAAGTATGAAGTCTGATGTTTCTTAGCATGATAGCGAGGAAACTTGCTGTTTGGTGTACGATATAGAAAATTAACCATTCGCTACAACTCATATAATATGAAACTTGAAACTTTTAGCCGAAATTCCGCGTTATAGTATAAGCTTAAGTATATAGACAGGTAAAGCCACTTAAAACTTTACGTAGGTGTAGGAATCAATTCTACGAGAGAGCATCAAAGATTATAAATAGTGCAAGTCTGTCAGATTTCTTAGTAATTAATTTATGATATGAAACATGGCAACACTTTCCCTTTACACTTCCGAATAACTTCGACAGCTGAAATAGAGGGAAAGTTGCAAGTCTGGAATATGACTATTGAAAGTTTCATAGCTAGGAGCCGTGTTCTTTCGTTCGGTGTACGGTATACATAGTTAATTTATTCACCGTGATATATAGACCCATAAAGTGAAACTCAAAACTTTTAGCTAAAATTCCGGATTATAACAGTGGTATATGTATACTGTATAACAGGCAAAGTTGGCACTAGCAATGCGGCCATCTTCTGGAAGTTGTAACTTTACGTCCGGTGTAAGAATCAATTTTACTGCCGATCTATAGGTCTATTACCAGAGAGAGCTCTCTCACAATCTGGCTTCCGGTTTATAGTCTGCAATAACCTGTTCAACTTCCTTCCATTGATTTACCATCTAGCTATACGTTCACGTATTGCGAATTTAGACGGGACAGAATAGAAGGACGGTAATAAAAATGTCGTGATAATCCGATTGTCGCGTAGGATGTAAAAACATAAAACTAGTTTTTTGACAACATTCTTTTCCATTACGTTTCCGTAACATTTTACGTTTGCAGTAACCCATACACAATAGTTTTATGATAACTAAAGTACGAGACATATACTTGTGATTCTAATGTACCTGGGTATCTAGTCGTATTTGCAACACAGTTATAAATAGTGGTACTTCTATTTTTGTTGTAAGCACTGTCAGGATTATTTTCATTCATTCATAGTGTTCTGTCCAAGGGCAAGACTTTCATTGCAAACCTAGCATTCTCCAGTCTTTCCTATTCTCTGCCTTCCTCTTTGTCTCCGCATATGACCCATATATCTTAATGTCGTCTATTATCTGATTTCTTCTTCTGCCACGAACTCTTTTACCGTTCACCATTCCTTCCAGTGCATCCCTCAGTAGGCAGTTTCTTCTCAACCAGTGGCCTAGCCAATTCCTTTTCCTCTTTCTAATTATTTTCAGCATTATTCTTTCTTCATCCACTCTTTCCAACACAGATTCGTTTCTTACTCTTTCCATTTCACATGTTCCATCCTACTCCATATATTATTATTATTATTATTATTATTATTAACTACTAAGTACTTTCATTGTAATTTCTATGTTATTATGTTCTTGTAATGGTATTGTCATGTACTGAACTGTTATTGGCCCCAGGCTGTTGCACAGCACATTAAATATTATTAAATGAATAAATAAATAAGTAAATAAATAAATAAATAAATAAATAAATAAATAAATGAGTAAATAAATAAATACATAAATGAGTAAATAAATAAATAAATGAGTAAATAAATAAATACATAAATGAATAAATAAATAAATAAATAAATGAATAAATAAATAAATAAATGAATAAATAAATAAATGAGTAAATAAATAAATACATAAATGAGTAAATAAATAAATGAATGAATGAATGAATGAATAAATAAATAAATAAATAAATAAATAAGTAAATAAATAACGAATGAATAAGTAAATAAATGCATTTTAGTTGGTTATTTAACGACGCTGTATCAACTACTAGGTTATTTAGCATCGATGAGATTGGTGATAGCGAGATAGTATTTGGTGTGATGAGGCCTAGGATTCGCCATAGATTACCTGGCATTCACCTTACGGCTGGAGAAAACCTCGAAAAAACCCAACCAGGTAATCAGCCCAAGCGGGGATCGAACTCGCGCCCGAGCGCAACTTCAGACCGGCAGGCAAGCGCCTTAACCGACTGAGCCAATAATAAGCAAATAATAAATAAATAAATAAATAAATAAATAAATAAATAAATAAATAAATAAATAAATAAATAAATAAATACGTAAATAGATAAGTAAATACGTAATTAAGTAAATAAGTAAGTAACTAAGTATGTAAGTAATTAAGTAAATAAGTAAATACAGACATTAAATAAGTAAATAAATAAATAAAATGTAAATAAATAAATAAATAAATAAATATTACTCTTATCACTGTCATAATTTTGGTTCCTTAATTTTCGTGCATTCTTCCAGCCTTATGGTATTGTGGTATACTGTATATGCTTGAAATTGTTTATAAAGCTGAATGAGGAAATGTTTTTGAGAAATGTAGTAACTTAGGTTGAGCATTGAAGGATACGTATTTGAAGTGTCTAGCGGGTTGAAGAGATTGAAGTGGCTCAATGCATTCTAAGTGAAGATGAAATCCTCGTCTGTCGCTTCGAATGTCGCCTCTCCGGTAGTCTCAGAGCTTAGAATTTCCTCTACTTCTAAGGTTTCACTGGGGTTAAAATAGTTGAAAAAACCTGTTGACTTTTAACTACATACTAAGGGATTACGCTGTGAACTGAATGTACTGCATAAACTAAAATAATTTGCTAGTTCATTAAACGCGTTAATATTACTGATGTTTTTTTTTACAATAATGTTAATGAATATAATAATAATAATAATTTATTTTATTTATTTATTTATTTATTTATTTAATATTAATGTTAATAAAAGTCATTTGATTACACAATATTCAATAGAGGACGGCAAGGTTCTCAATAAGAGTAATACTTTATATATCAGTGTTAACAGTGACTAAAACTGTTGTTGAAATGGCCATAAAAAGTCATTAAAATATGCGCTCCTGTATACATGACATACATGTATAAAAAATATTGACGATACAGAGGAGGAGAGTTAGGCCGGCGCTGTGGATCGGGTTCCAGCATAGCTCAGATGTTAAGAGCACTCAGCACGCCAAGCTGAGAGTCCTGGGTTCGATTCCCTGTGTTGGAATGAATTTTTCTCCATTAAGTTTTCATATGAAATTATCGTGGCTTAAAAGGGACTTCTAACTTGGCTCAAAAGATGCTGTTTTCGCTCAAAGGGTACGTCTCCGAATAAAAATAGGGACTGGAGTTTCTGGCGTCTTGACTTTGGAGTTCGACAATTGAAGGGTGTTTAGCAAAAACATCAGTTGTCCAAAATCTGGTAATTTCAGTTAGAGCGGCCATCTGGCTCCTCTGGGACATGCATGAACACATGTATTCAGTTCTTTGAAAACGTCAATAGTACAATGTCGAATGGCTTCTAAAAAATTATGTTTCTGTTTTAACGTCAGTAGTCCACAATATTTCTTGTAAGAATGTCAGTTGTCCAGGTTTCATTGATCTATATAATGTTGGCAGCACCATCGCACCAGAGTAGCAGCTGCAGGCGCTAGTGTGTTTTATTGCATTTTGCAATCTGCATTGTGAATGTGGAACTTTTCAAGTAAAAATGTAATTTGTCCAAAGGATTTTTTGTTCCAATTATCCAAATATTATACGTTATGAGTAAACATATTGCAGATAATTACCAACGTGAAATGCCAATAATTGTTGGTGTTGTGAAGTTTTTTCAGGATTCCCACAAAAATATGATTTTGGACAACTCACGTTTTTGCTAAACACCCTTCATTTTAAGTAATCACAATTTTTCTCGCAGCTGTTTCTGGAATCATTGGGCAGAAATCTGTATGAAAGTAACAAATAAAAATAAATAAAAACATAATAATAATAGTAATAATAATAATCATAGTAATATTAATAATGAAAATGGTGTCAAGACTAATTGAGAGGAATGACTAATTCTTGGCAGGAGCATTTTCTTGTTCACTTACTTTTCCATAATGTAGGCCTATTACATCTGTAGAATCGGGAGTAAATTTATATTCCTCTTAATGCTTTGCTCAGAATTTTATTCTTTCCAGTAAGTAGGCCGATGTGATTATAGTCTATGCTAGGGCAATATGTTAAAGATTGTGTTTATTTCTCACATATTAAACTAAACGAGCTTAAAACTTCTCAGAGTTATCTCTAGTAGTTTAATTTGAGCGTAATCTATGTTAGATCGTTAATATAGTCTTGATCGTGTGTGTTCCGCACATATAAATGGAACACACTTCTAGTTCTCTCAAAGTTTCCTCGAGAAATTTACTTAGCCAAAGTTGAGAAATTGTTGCAAACGCGTTTCATTCTTGGAGAGATTCTGCAAGTACAGAGTATGTTAGTGGAAGTAACTTTAGCGCTGTCTGTAGCTCACGAGGAAGTCCTTATTGACGGTTACTACTTTGGAGACGCGGAGGAAGGAAGTTTTTAAAGTCAAAATTGATGATGTAGAACTTTCCTAGTTATTAATCGATTATGTAGGATTATACATCGTGCCATATTTACGTTGTTGAAAATATCAATTATTTCGGATTGTGAAGTTGGTAATCAGTTTTAATTTGCAAACATAGAACACTTTCAAGTACAATTTTTGAAAGTCCAGTGCATGAAAACGCAGAAGTACTACTCTTGTTCTATGACGCTAGTCACAGGATGCTAAAAGATATGCAGTTGTGTCAACTATTCTGTTGCAAAGAGATGTGAGAAAAATTAAAATACAACATTTAAGAGAATCAGAATTTCCATTAAGATCGACCAACTGAAAGAGTAAAAGTATTGTCGACAGTTGTTATATGGAAATAATAAACGGGTACGACAAAAGAGTCCAGATTTGAGGAATTACTTTCTAAAAACACATTCACATTTATCGTATTAATTTTATTTTTGACTTTATAACTACTTTTATGTTGAACATTGTTTAGGTTTATGCTTCTAAATATACTCGTAACATAAATATATGTTAATATGACGTTATTTGTTTTATTTTGTAAATGATATCACGCCCCTCTCAGCTTTTTACACGACAACTCAAGGGGTCGACCCACATTTTGGGAAACACTGTTGTGTGGTATACATTTAGGCAAAGTCGACGTTTGCTACATGAGCGAAGGGAAGGAGCAGAAGAAAATCATCCCAACTTCAAGGACGGAACAAGTCATTGTCGTAGATCACATGGTAACAGGAGCGAATAGTAGTGAGTTCAGAAACCCACATGCTGACGTACGAGGAAGTGTAGAGGTGATGACACATCGAGAAGATAAGTGTAATGTGATCAAGCAGCGTAAGCAGATTCCTAGTCTCCATACGATGGCAGTAAGGTTAGCGCACTCCAGAAGGAATGCTGACAATAACGGAACAAGAAGCACAGGTGTTAAAAAAAAAGGCGAGTGGGGATAAAAAGAGAAACCAAGAGTCAGGAAGTGATAGGGAAGAAAGTAGTGAAAAGATTAAGGGTGCGAGTGTGAGTGGAAATCTAGGATGTGGAAGTGAAAGCGTGGGGGGGAATAAAAGAGGAATAGAAGAAGAAGAAGAAGGAAATAGAAAGAAAGACAGAGATAGAAATAAAGCAGAGACAAGCAGTAAAGAAAGGTCAGAACCTGCGACAGCTGAGGATATAGCAATGTTAATAGATACGATTAATAAATGTGGGGATATAATCAAAAAGTGCTAGTAAAGGTAATTTTAATTGTAAATGATAGAGAAGTATAGGGGAGCGAGAAAGTGTATAAGCTGATGTGTAGAGAGAAATATAAGATTTATAGGAAGTGAGAGTATTGTGGAAGGTTTAGGTGTAAGTGGAATTGAGAGAAAGTTGAAAGTGAGCGCAAATATGAATGAGTGAAAAGTGAAAAAGGGTTAAAAGAAATGAACAAGTGACAGCATAAAATTAGTACTGACATTTGAACGTTGGAACAGTAAATGAATATAAGAGACAGATAGGAGAAAAGGTCAAAGAACAAGTAAGGCAAATAATTCAATATGATAATTTGTAGAGAATAAGTGAAATTGAAATCTTAGTGAATAGTAGTTAGAGGAAAAAGGGGGTTTGAAAGGCATATATAAATTTAGATATATTAGGATTAATGATCAAGTAGAGAATAGCAAACGAAATGTAGGAGAAATACTGAAAGGGAGATTGAACAAGTAATAATAAAAAAAAGCACATAGTTTAATTGGTAGAAGTTGTGTAGACATGTACTGCAAATATGTGTTAATGTAAGTGTTAATGGTGGCACCGGATACAGAAATGTGAGGTACACCATTACATGTAAAGAAGTGCTGTGACCAAATATATCATATATCATATATATCATATATACATTTAGGACTACAAATTGGAGTAATAAAAATCAAAGTTATATATATTAGGTTCATCTACAGTACACTTTCAAGGGATTTCGCAAAGAAACTTCCACAACATAAGCTCGACATTCCTTTTGAAATTTGCACATAGGTAACTACTGTGATGACGAACCGATATATAAAAACGTAGGTGTCTATGCAAACTATAAAATATAAGCAATTTGTTTCAAATATTGTATAGGCCTAATATGTTTCAATATAGAAGAATTTAAGAAACCTTTCTACTAGTCGTTAGGCTATACACAACTTACGCTATATTACAGGCACAGTTCAACTACTTCAACGAAAACTATGAAAGCGTGATATGTTCTCGTTGAGCTTTTTATATTGGGTGAGAAACTTATCTCACGGCTGGGAAGTAGCAAATTTCGCTTTCATCGGCTCTCTCTCAAACACCGGCAGCGTATTTGTGTCTAGACTAACCATGAAATATTAATGTGAAATAACTTATTATTAAATGTAATTAGATTAAATATAATTTACTCAACCAAATTACCACAAGGTATTCTAAAACTGTGATCTTGATCCAGAAGTTTTTGCGACTATCTTAAGAAATGAGGCATCACTGGCTGCAGTTTCCTTCGATAAAAACAAATCGTATTTTTTCGGTTGCTAATTTTCATTTCCTTCATGATAATACAGTATATGTATTTTTTATACTCTTTATATTCAAGTTCCTTAGATATTCGAAATGTGAATTAGGTGAGGGAATAAAAGGGGTCACATATTTAAATGATAATTCTATCCTAGAACATTGTACGAAATTTCTCCACACAATAGTGAACTGTACCGGTATGTGCTGTCGCAGAATCCTGTTGACAAAATGCAAAAGTAAGCTTTCTCTCCGTTTGGAACTAGAGGAAAACAATTTCACAATTCCCTATCTTAATTTCGGTTGGTAAACGGTGTTTTAACTGCTTATATTTCACAAGAATAAAATTGTTTTTTGTTTGAATTTCCGGCAGTACGCTGTCTCCGTAACTGATGTATGGGAACGCTCTCGCCGACAGCCGAAGATACCCCTTTTCAGGCGGGAGATAAATAATTATTCATTTTATATTTCATTACCTTAATTTGCATTTGAAGATTGAAGACAGAATGAATGTATTTGTTGCATAGTTCTAGGTGATGATAAATGAGCATCACGGGAAGAAGTGTGAAGCACGTGTTCCATAGCATGACAAATGTCTCCTTAAACTCAGATTTAAACACATTTTTAAAGCTGTTTTTGTGACTCACAATAGGTGTTTGTAATTAATTTGATGTATTTATGCTTTGTTTTACAGTGTTTATCCGTACACGACTCGTAAAGGGGGGTTTTCGAACCGAAACTGATAGCTTTGTGAACTCCAAGATCGTTGAACTTATTTCTCACATCGGAGTCCATCATCTCGCTTAAGGTAAGGTAGACAACTTTTATGCAAATCCAAAAAGGGGATATTATTTATAAAGAAAACATGACGAAAACCTATTGAAAAATATTGTTCTATTGGACCTGGCATGCAGATTCATACCTTATCAACTTTGTCGTTGCTTAGAAGCAGAAACGAAAACATAATTTTGGTCATTGAATTTGGAAGAAAGGAATTAGGTATCTAATACAAGAGTAGCAAAATTCGATATGACTTTCATTTGTTACGTTTTGAAATAAATGTTACGAAATCTACCTCCATGAATTGATCTCCAGCATCAATCTTCAGGCACAATAAGCTATTGTGACTTCTATTGTTGACTCCGTCTCTTATTTGACTGTCCAATATTTGTTTTTACTATAGATCCATAGTTCATAATGAGTTTTGAATCATATCATCACCCATTCATTGAATGTGACTTAGCCATTTATTTTGACAGTCATAAATATTTCCACATGCTACATAATTGTGGAATATTTGTCATTACTTCATTTCTTATGTCGTCCTGTTTTGAAACCCTGGCATCTCTACTGAAGAGCTTCCCTGTAGCCTGTATTCTGCTCAGATCTATTCTTCCACGTTTAACTTCCATATAATCCAGCTGGTAATACCATAGTGTCCTTTCTGGTTGTTTTCTTAGTTTTGTCTTAATAGTTCCACACCTTAGTTAAATATCTTTAAATTATGATTGATATTTCAAATTGTATTATATACTTCTTAATTTCAATTCAGGAATCCGCCCCTGAGCACGAATTCTACCCTTTCAGGGGCGAACTAAAGTTTTATCTGTTTATATTATATTTTATGTTACAATTATTAGCAAAATAAATGAATATTACATTATTACATTACATTATTTGGCAACCAGGGAAATTGAAACTTGATACTTCGTCAATAATAAATTGTATCTTCTATTACAACACTGTAACTTACTGTTTTGCCTATAAAAGATATTATCTTAGTTTTATCATTGGAAATAGATTAAAGTTTTTAGTAATTTTATAGAATTCAAACAATTCTCTTTGTAGCATATATTTCTTGCTTGTAGAATCACATGGTTATCAGGTTATGTTGAAGCTTTTAGTTATTTTATAGACCTGAAACAATCCTATTTGCAGGACATCTTCTTACACTCCATAATCTGTTTTAATTAAGGCCTAAATAATCACCTGGTTATGAAGTTACTTTAAATTTCTTATAAATTTATAGTTCTTAAAATATCCTGAGATATCAAAATTCTTCAGCTGTCGTTTCCGTTGCATGACAATTCCGTTGAAATACACGTTAAATAAGGTAGATGACGAACTGCAGCTCTGTCTTAACTCAGGATTTATTAATGCGGTGAAAATTGTACCGGTCCTTATCTTGTAACAGTTTTCAATGTTCATTTACATTTTCTGAATGACTAAATGCTATGGTACCATAATATACCTCCGCTTCCATGTTTTCTCAAAGTTTATCTCTTTTTAAGTCCCGATTATCGAACGGTTCGATATAATCCATGAAGACTAGATGCAGTTTTTTTGTTGAATTCTTTATATGTTCTATATATTTCAGAACTTGTACTGGGGTAATGCCATAGGGCAGTCATGTCAATTGATGCCTATAGGAGCAAGCGCACACTTAGAGCTCGGGAAGGCCTGAGTGCTTTACAGCGGAAAGGAAAGAGACAGACGAATGAGGTAGCATATCCCGCTAGGTCGAGCTATATTCAGGGATGGCCAGCACTAATATAATAGAGAAAGGGAAGAGAACTTATTAAAACTGTATCCATATTAATTTTTAGATTTGTCTGAGAAGTATGTGTGCATTATAAGATAGTAAGTTTTAATTTTAATGTTCATTTTTCACAAGTTTGATTTTTTTGTTCAAAAGAAATATTTTCTCAACTTCCTTTTATAGGAAAGTAAAATTTTCAGATATAGGCCTATTTATTTAGTAGCCTTACAGAATGTTTTCGTAAATCTAATATACCGTAAATACGTATTACTGAAGATAGTGTATTGAAAATTTTGAAAATATTCGCATGGAAATTGTTTGTAAGGAAATAAATTAACAAAGCAACTACTGTTACATCATAAGCAAAAGATACGTGCCCATGTGTTGTAAAAATGTCAGCTCTATAGCTTCAGCAGATTTCGAGAAAATAATTTAATATTCTGATGATAGGAAGTTGATCACCAATATCACCTTAAAAGCATAATGCGATGAGAGTTTTGTTATGGAATATTAGTTACACTTAAAACATGTACAGCACCTACGTAACTTTGTTTTGTACTGTAATATTGTTTTGATTAGTTTATTGATTACTTTTATAAGGCTAAAGGTACCATCAATACCAACTCCAACTGATCATGTCATACTCAATCTCTTTTCTTCGGATATCACTTTCTTTATGAAGGATGTGTTTTATCCACTTAGTACAGTATAGTTGTACTACTATGGAATTTATGTGAATATTCTTTCTTAACTCTTTATTATGTTATTAACATTTAAAAAGCAACTGCAATATTAAGAAATTGGTATTAGTACTTTTATTTTACAGACAATGTAGATAATATCAAACAGAAGAAGACACATAAAAATGACATAAAATTTCACGTTCCGTTTGAAGTTTGTGGACCATTGTTTTCTTAATTCAACAGGCTGCTTATTCATATACACAACCCTTTTTCTTTCCATACTTAGCGCTTGATGCCCGCGCACGACGTCAAGGTCAGAAAAATGCGCTTGCTTTGACATCACTGCCATAGGGTCTTCTCTTGCACTCCATAATCTGTTTTATTATAAGTACATTATCCGTGCATGATCTCCCTTTTCAAAGGTAGATTTTTCTTCCAGGATGATAATATCATCTGTGTTTTGAAATCTTCGTGTTATAATTTTCGAATACATGTTATACATGTTATAAGATTCATTAAGAAGATTTCTTCCTCTATAATTTTATTTGTTCATATTAGTTCTATTTCTCTTCTTAAATTTATATATGATAGTAGTAGTTTTCCTGCTTAAAGGTATAGTTTTCTTTAACTTGTAGGCCTATTTGTTTAGTAATGCCAAGAATTTTATTACTTCAATTTGAATACTTTTTATTAATATTCTACAGCATATTACCATTATCACTACTAGGGCTTCTTATATTTTTCCGGTTGCATAACACTTCTTCGAGTTCAGATACGTCAATTCTATGTGGGCACTTGTGTATGGGGAAACTGGTTGTTCTTCCCCGCCTTCATGACATTCGTGATTGAAATTAAGTAATATAAAACAAATGTCGTAACGTTGAAGTTCATGTTTGCAATAGAATATTGCCTTTTATTTTTATGTAAAGCTTATGTTTACCAAAGTTTTAATAAATAAAATTGTGTTCGACCTGTCCATCGTGATAATCCATTCCCGATATTTGAATACGGTATTTATTTGATTTCGGTCAATTTTTCATGAGAGATTTTAGTTATCTGTGTTTGCACTGCGTTATAAAATTTATATTTAGCCCCAGTCTGTGTACACCGCTTGTGGTTTTCTCAGAATGACTGGAACTTTGTGCTACAATAAGTTTATCATTGGAAAAAAGTTGGTTAGAAAGTATTGCATGTACAGAATTATGTCAGCTGCACGCGTAGCTGAGGCGATTGCAGGTTAAACTCGTGATCCGAAGCTGCGATAGTGTGTGGGTGTGGATGAAATAATAGGAAGCGGAACTGCTGTCAGCACCATCTGTCGGAAGGGGGTTCAAATAAGATGATCAGCGCCCGACGTCGTGGGTGGTGAACATTAGAACTGCATATTGGATAGATTACCCGGAGTTCTCTATCTATCCGTTCGTTCAAGACGAACAGACGATGCTCGTGAAGACAAGATGGCAGCCAGAAACTTGCTAATGAGTGGACATAAAGTGATACTAAGTGTGTGTATAAGCAGTGTATCTTAAACAATGATGTTTATGGACGTTGTAAAAATAGTGTTGTTGAATGTATTGTAAAGTGATAGTAATAAAATAAATTGAACTATCTAAGTAGTTTTTGCAGACTTTTCCATTGCGCTGTACACTAAATACCCAAAGAATGGCCTAAAATCCCAATTATCTAACCTTCTGCTTTCTTTTCTGTCTCTGTTTGGTTATTTTTTAATTAGGTAGTGTAAAATAGATCGTCTCTTTTATCTTTCTGTTGGCTCCGGTAAGAATTTTCAATGGAAGATGGTGTGAGAAATAAAAATGTAAATGTTTTATTTTAAATTGGATTGATTGAGAATATCGATGAGGGTGGGACGGAAGGAATATTTGCTGCATACATCACATATTCATTATATGAGGTCTCGCCACCCTCATTGAATATTATCACGACTACTATGAAGTAGTCAATGTGTATTATCACCATTAAATCGAGAAAAATTCGTTCCAGCACCGGGAATCGAATCCGGGACCTCTCAGCTATGTAAATCGAGAAAAATTCCTTCCGGCACCGGGAATCGAACCCGGGACCTCTCAGCTATGTAAATCGAGAAAAATTCGTTCCGGCACCGGGAGTAGGACCCGGGACCTCTCAGCTATGCAAATCGAGAAACATTCGTTCCGGCACTGGGAATCGAACCCCGAACCTCTCAGCTATGGAAATCGAGAAAAATTCGTTCCGGCACCGTAAACATTACAATGAGAAGAGTTCAACCGGCACCGTGGATCGTGTCCCGGCATAGCTCAGTTGGAAAGAGCGCTGAGCGCGCATAGCTGAGAGATCCCGGGTTCGATTTCCGGTGCCGGAACGAATTTTTCTCGATTTAAAGGTGATAATTTTCTGCATAGTTTAACATTTTCGCCACCAGGTGCGCTGCTAAATGCATGGAGTAATTAGTTTTCGTTTTCGCTACTTGGTGCGCTGTTAGATGTAATAAGTTCTCCACCGTCCACCAGATGGCAGAGAGATCAGTTCTACGTTAGCGAGGCGCATGTTTACGGGAAACTCAGTAAGTTTCGCAACCTATTATAAATTCATCCATGGTGTGGGTTTAAATAGCGTTTAGGGTGATTATTGATTCGGTTTTCTAGCGTTCTTACCAATTATAAAGCGAATATCAGAAAATACCATGGTGAATTCTCGGACTCATCTCACCAGTTGTCATAAGTTCCTCCTATGCTTGATAAACACACAGTTTATTAAGCGGAGTTAATCTATTAGTGGCTACTGTTCCAAAAGTTCAGTGGGAAAAATTACAGTGATGCTCATTTCTGAATATGCGTTAATAATAATTTACGTCACTTAACTACTGTATAATCTTGATAATTATGGCGTGAGTGAATGTTCAGCGCGTGATCGTAAGCGAGCACGCTAATTTTCACGAATGTTTATAGTTAAGATTATACACGTGTTGCATATTATGTTTCATGCTATACTAGCATTAAAATATGTAAAATAAATTATAAATTTACTAAATGCAATGTTTTGACGTTGTGGAGACACGAGCAATGGATACGACGTAATTAATATATTGCATGGTTAATAAGCAACCGTTTCTAAGACAATTTTATTTTGTTGTTTTTTCAAGCTTTTTCTTACAGGTACGTTGTATAAAATTGTGTTGTGAAGAAGGTGATGAAATCATGGAATACTAGTTGCTAGGTAACTTTTTCTGGCACCAGTGTCGAACATGGAGTAAGGCCACAGAGGGAAAATACCAAAGGAGAAAGCTTCGATCCGGTGCTGTGGATTGAGCCTCGGTGTAGTTCAGTGGTTAAAGCTCTCGGTGCGTATAACCGAGGACCCGGGTTCGATCTCCGGCACCGCTCCAAAATCCATATTTGGAGAACAAAATTAGAAAAATGACATGTCAAAAATGAAACAAAACTCTTAAATTATTTGTCTACATAACTGAGTAACAATTTATTTTATTAATCAGCGGAGGTGGCTGCAGAGCGAGACAAGAAGCCGGTAACATGCCACATTTCGCCACCCAGCATTCTTACTCAGCAAGTGCCGCGAGTATGCCATTTTCTTTGTGCTGTAACTCTGTTGTAAATGGTCGATTTCCTTCACATTTAGTACCAACATGTAAAATAGTTCTTAGGTATGTAACACTGTTTGTTTTTGTTACATTTAATGTTATTATAGCATGTCAAATTAGCATGAATGGACACGGGACAAAATATAAATGTAACCAATGAGTGCAGACTTGGCTAAGGTAGAGGAAAAAAAACACCCTTTGTTCCGTCCCAAAATGATTCTTTTTCACTTCCTCGAGTATTTATCATATCTCTATTTTAAATGAAGTCTTAAGGTGCGCAAGTTTGCGAAAGTAATAAATTATGTGCACTATCCTTTCCAGGTGCAGTAGTGTAATTTTTCTCGATTGCAGTTATTCAAATATCTGAGAACCGAATCTACTTCCGAAGTACAATTCAAGGAATGCAAGGTGACAGCTTGTTAATTATGTATCAAATAAGCTTCCCGAGTGTCCAAAAAGTGCAATAGTATCTAAAATGTTACATTTTTCCCATAAGATAATTTATCGTTGGATGGCAAGAGGGTAAAGATTAATTTTTTTTCAACGAAATGAACATTGGCTTAGTGAGCTGCTTATTAAATTAGGTTCTAATCGTGATAGTAATGAAAAGTTAGAGAAAACTTACCCCTGGAAAAAGTCGTGCCTGCCCAAAAAAGCTTTTCCATTACAGAAAGTATGAGGTCGAAACAAAGACAATCCATAGAGTTAGAGCTTGTACACAAAACTAATGTACTACTGTAACTACTATATAAAGTTTGATAAAAATCTGTTAGATAGGAGAAAAGTTAATAATTTTGTCTATAAGGGGTAGTTCCCCTTTGTACGTAATCAGAGTTTGTATACAAAACAAATATATAGCCTACTACCTGTAATAACCTGGGTATAAAATGTCATGAAAATCTGTTAGAAAAGTTACTAATTTTTTCTAATTGCACCCCCTATAAGGGGTTCCTCTTATACAACGTAATGAGAGCAACAGATGGCACGAGTGTGGGTGTCTTTTCAGCGTGTTCCCAAGTAGTGCAGCAGATGGCAGGCGTGTACTCCGTATTTATTGATTTTTTGCTGGGCTTGGTATGGAGATTTTAATCTCAAAGCAACACACATTAAAACACAGGAAACGAACTCAATTTATTGGAATATTATTAGACTTAACTTGAACAGAATTAATTTTATTTTAAATATATGTTGTTGATTGTGAAGTTTGTGAAATTTATCTGTGGAATGACTCCCAGTGGAATGTTTGAAGTTGGGTTAATTTTATTGGTTTATTTTACGACGCTGTAACAACATCTTGGTTATTTAGCGTCAGAATGATATGAAGGTGATAATGCCGGTGAAATGAGTCCGGGGTCCAGCACCGAAAGTTACCCAGCATTTGCTCGTTTGGGTTGAGGGAAAACCCCGGAAAAAACCTCAACCAGGTAACTTGCCCCGACCGGGATTCGAACCCGAGCCACCTGGTTTCGCAGCCAGACGCGCTGACCGTTACTCCACAGGTGTGGACTAAGTTGGGTTAAAGTTTGAGTGATTTGAATATGTTACTTTCAAAACTCGAGTCTGCCATTTTGGATTGGTGCTCTCAAGGCTTGCGGAATGTTGTGCGCACGATATTAATCAATATATGCTGAGTTGGAAATCGATGGTTGTAATAACATAATGAATATCAGTACTTTAATTATGTTATTAAGATACAAGTACGTATGTAGTGAGCGTATTATAATATGTCAAGCAAAAAATATTAATTCAATTGTATTACCGGTAATCACTTATAATAATACTGTAATATCAGGTATCAGAATTTTCAATTCCTCCAATAGAAGCTGTACTTTGGGCATTTTTTTCAGTATAAATTTAATTAAAGTGTCCTTATTCGTTTAAAATTGTAAGTCGGAATGCTGGGAAGTGGATTGCTGATTATATGAAACAAGAAATATAAATATTTTGCCGCTCTTTTACTGCTTAAGGAATTAAAAATATCATAATCTCATTTTAACAAACAGACATTTCGCTACAAAATAACATACACTGAGTGAGACTGGCTTGGAGTGCACAATTACAAAATTAAATAAGTGACCAGAGTTTTCTTTGTTTATTTTGATCAGCTAATTTCATTTACTGAATACAGTTTTGCTTCAAATGAGTTACTACAGCTAAAGCTGCAAACTTTTTGTGCAATAACAAATGAGTTTACAGCTTGAAAACCGTGCATAGTAGGCTAGGAACAAGTTGTATTCTTTTTTCTTGATGTAAATGAGCAATCCTATTACCTCGGAGTGTATTGACACTAGTTTTTGAATCACATGGTAAATTAGTTGATTAACCAAAGTCAATAAATCAATGAATTGTTTGCATAATACAGTTTGACGTTTTAAGTTTATAGCAGTGCGACACGTGTAACATCTCTCTCATCTGCTTGTACATTCTGCGTTTTACATCTAATTGTGAATAGATGGCGGGCCATTGTCGGAGATCTCATTGATCGCTACCACACAAGAGAGCGGTGCAGCTATGACATATGGGCCGTGGCTAAGCATATGGGTGTGGTGACGTAATGAAAACATATCTTACATATTAGGCCTATAGGGTTGTCAAGCTTTTCTTTGAAGAAAATATGGAAGACTAAAGAATCGACAAAATTTTACATAGAAATATGACAGATTATTTAGTTCAATTACTGAGAAACAACTTTATCCTACACTTCGGCAGTTAGGCTCATCCCAATAGTGGTGGGGTGTGATTTTAAACCTGTGATTTTGTCACTGTGACAGCTTTGTGACTCAGAGCGAAGGCGAATGATGTACAGTTCGATTCAACGTTACTGGCCCTTGTCCTTGATCGTTTGGCTAGTGAGCGACAGAAATAAATTTAATCACAAACGTGCATATGAGGGGAATAAGGAAGAGAAAGAATGAAAATATCTATGCTTGTATAGGTCTCGCAAGCAGGGAATACCGACGGAAGAAATACGAATGAAACAATGCGATAAGGAAAAGCGGGCGACAGGAAATGTCACGAGATAGCTTGAATAATATTCAAGAGTACAGTCGGAAGAGAAATGACATCGATAGAATCAGTCTTGCGTTGTAATAGTTACAGCTTGATTCAGGGATTTTGGCCCCTGCAAAAAGTAAGTAGATGGACTAAGAGCGAGTTACTCATCACTACTGACTGGCTGGGTCACACAGGTCAGGCCGCGCAGTCATAACAACTAACACTTCCTTCTTATCATGTCGCGGTACACTCCGTCTTAAAACACAATATTATTCTTCCACATGTCCTACATATTACTAACCACTACGTCTGTTCACTAAACAATGTCGTGATGACTTATATTTTCTTAACATAAGTGTCCCTCAGCTTCGAGCATAGACATTAGTTTCATTCTTCCTCTTTCCTCTTCCCCTCCTATGCACATTTGTGATTAAATTTATTTCTTATGACGCAACACACAGCTCGCTCACTAGCCAAACAACCAAGGACAGGGACCATTAACGCCGACTCGAGCTGTACATTACGACTTCAGTTTGTACCATTGCATGTGAATAGTGTCTTGTATCGCACGGTATTATTATTTTATTCGTAAACATGTGTTGCGTGTTTAATTAGCTTCGAATTTTTCTCTTGCTACATTCCTATTTCCACAGCGATGTCCTCATTTTTTTAATCTTATTGGAAGTGGCAATACATCTATTGCCCCGCACCTCTCACCCCCCTCTGCGTGCCACCATACACACGTCAAAACAGACAGCAACGCCACCATTGCTTTTCGGTATTCGTTCCTTGCGCGAGCTATAGCTGAGGGGCACTCCATGTCAAGAATATATGTCATCATGACATTGTTTGATCAACAGACGTAGTGGTTATAACGGGATGTGTGGAAGAATTGTTGTGTTTTAAGACGGAGTGTACCGCGACATTATAAGAAGGAAGCAGTGTTGCCATACCTACTGATTAAGGAGGAGATTTCCTGTTTTTGCATTGAATCTACTGCTCTACTTCTTTTTTTGTGAAAAGTCCGAATTTCTCCTTTGTTTTTGGCATGCTGCAGTCACTTGGTTCTATGCCCGGATTTTAAATTTATTACATATTATATTATGTCACCATGTCTTACTTTTCCAGCTTATACACAAGTCAAACGATGTTTTCATTTGTCTCCCCAACGAGCTAGAAGTAAGAATATTTTTCTAGCTCGTGTCTCCCTGCTCATAACGCGTCGCCACAATGATGCTTAAGGGAAAACTCCACTGAAAATCATGAAAATTTTTCCAAATTTTTTTTTAGCTATTTCACTTATTCAGAATTTATATTTTCATACCCCAAATGGATTCAGCTCAATTCTAATTACAAATACTCGTATGTTTACACTTTTCAAATTAAGGCTGGAAGGGGGCGTGGAATTTAAAGAGCAGTTAAAATTGTTTTTCATCGAAGAATTCTTTTTTAAAATTTCTGATTACAAATCTAGTAACTTTTTGTTGGCTCCCTGAAGTTACTAGATGAATGTAGTGGAGGAGAGCATTAATTTACATAAATATTCATTTTATTTTCAAATCTATTTTTCTGTGTTCATTTTTGTTGATTCGACACCAACCTTCTTATGACAAATATTAATCAATCTGGATGAAATTTTTACTGCAAGTATTTATGAGGTAGCTGCATGTTTCTGTGCATTTATTTTGTGAGAAATGCTTAAGAAAAATATTAATAAAATAAACTAGCAGCATTAAGAAATATTAATAAAATAAACTAGCAGCATTTCTCACAAAATAAATGCATAGAAACATGCAGCTACCTCATAAATACTTGCAGTAAAAATTTCATCCAGATTGATTAAAAATTTGGCATAAGAAAGTTGGTGTTGAATCAACAAAAATGAACACAGAAAAATAGATTTGAAAAATAAAATGAATATTTATGTAAATTAATATTCTCCTCCGCTACATTCACCTAGTAACTTCAGGGAGCCAACAAAAAGTAACTAGATTTGTAATCAGAAATTTTAGAAAAGAATTCTTCGATGAAAAACAATTTTGACAGCTCTTTAAATTCCACGCCATCAGAATTGAGCTAAATCCATTTGGGGTATAAAAATATAAATTCTGAATAAGTGAAATAGCTAAAAAAAATTTGGAAAAATTTTCATGATTTTCAGTGGAGTCTTCCCTGAAAGGAGCAAGAACACGTGAAACAGTGAGAGAGTAAAGTGTACGTAATGGTATTTTTGTGTTACATATCGTGCACAGTGATCTTTTAAAATGATTGAAAGTGTCCCAGCAAGAAAGAAGAGTAAATACTTCTTCGCAGAATTATAAATCAAAGTGGGAAAATTTATGTACAGTTTAAATGGTAGTAATGTAAAAACAGGAAAAGGGATCGTTTTTCGTCTGTTATAATCGCAGCTAATGCAGTATTGTCTTTAATATCATCTTTAAAATAAATCTTGTTCTATCTAAAATCGTTTGTCAATATACAAAAAAATTCCTGATTAATACATTTTAATGCGAAACATTGTCAATGAAACATTACTGTGTAAAAACAAAGTTGCATGACTTATTTACATACGCTGAGTAAAGATGAAATAGTAATATTTAGCAAAATTGTTCAATTTCATTGGTTAGGGATGTGCTATATAGTAATAAAACAGTATCATCTTTCTTACAGTATACAGTGTTTTGTAATTAATATTATAATAAGAAGAGAAAATTCATGTTTAATTAATCTACTGTAATCTCCTGTTTTTTTTCGATGTTTTCTCCTGATTTCCGTGAGTAGGTCGTGGCAACACTGGAAGGAAGTGTTAGGTGTTATGACTGCGCGGCCCAGTCCGCCAGGAGTGATGAGTAGAGCAGATGATGAGTACCTCGCTCTTAGTCTATCCAGAGCAGTGAGTCTATCTTCTTACTTTCTGCAAGGGCCAAAATCCCTGAATCAAGCTTACATACTCGTGTATATGACAGGTTCAGAGTCCAGACAATTGCAAGTCAGAAGACTAACTTGAAGGACAGCGTAATTTGGATCTAATTAATTTTCGTCCCACTCAAAAGGTTAACGTCGGAAACTCTTTGATATGCACTCGCTATATTCTTCCACAAATTATTCACTTAATCATTCGTAAACAGAATATAAGCGCCTACACATAGCGATAACAGCTTAGAGGTCCGAGCGTATTTTGTTTTCAGTATACTCGCCGTAGCTGGTTTGCAGTGAAAGACCTGACCTTGGGCAGAACATTATGAATGAATACTCGCCGTGCTTATAAATACTGTTGATATAAGACATAGCACCGGTATATCAAAGAGCGATGAACATAAACACCTATCGGCTCGTGATGAGAAACATTGGTATTCGTCGTGATTTGTTCAGAGATAAGTAGATGGCAGTGAAATTGATTTATAGTCGAATTGGAAATCTAGCGACAGGAAACGGAGCCCCATAATCGCCAAGAATCATCCTATGATAAAATCATTGTTATCTATCACAATGATTTTTCCAAAGCTGTCACAGTTTGGAGCTGTGACGGCAAAACGCTGTTACACCTAACGTCTACATCCCACAGAATGTACTACAGTGTGTTCGCTTCCCCCTGCGGCCGGGCGATGAACAGCAAGCATGCGGAGCAGCAATAATATAGCCTACCAACGTGCTGCCACCCGTGCTTAAGAATCACTCAACAGCTGTCCATCATTTTGCAGTCAGCTGACCTAATTGCGTTCTGTTTCAACAAACAGTTTGCCTTACTGAAGCGCTTTAAAAAAACGCCTCAAGGCCACGCGTGTAGAAGAAATTCAGCGAGTGAATGGAAATTTTATCACAAGATGTCAAGAATGCATCAATGCAGATGGACACCACTTTCAGCATCTTTTGTAACAAGGTTAGTACTCAAGTGATAACAATAAATGAATAGGATAAGCTTGAGGATTGATACACGTCGCTAACTAATGCTCCGCGCTTGCTGGCCGGCCGCAGGGGGAAGCGAACACACTGTGTATGCAATAACAACCTTGCCATCAAACACATCGTTACCGAGACCACTCTTCACAACTGAAGGAATCTGATGAATACTTCCCATAATTGTCAACATTATGAGAGAAGCTAGTTCTTGTAGTATAACATGAATTAAATTATTCAGTGCCAAAAACTTGTATGATAAATTGTTAGGCTTCGTATTCCAGCAACCTATAAACTAGAATGAAGTTGCCTGAGTCAAAGTATATGTGACGTCACAGCGCAAGTACAGGTACGTTCGTGTACAAAATAGTTACGTATCCTCTGCACTCTTCCTCTAGAAAGTCAAAACCGGGACTACTGAGTAGTCTTATCGATCACTGCTCTTACTAGTCGTATTATTTAAATAACTACATCTTTGTGGCTGCTTGAAGGTTCATTACAGAAGTAAAATGTCTTAGGTAAAATGCTCAAAGCGTGTAATATTGCAGGAAATAGATAAGGATGTTTTAACTAATATTTTCACTGTCAATATAGACAACATTACATATAAATTGTGTAAAATAAACGTAAAAGTGACAGAAACAGTGCACTGAAAGACACTGCAATACCAAAATGTACAGAAAGTGTGTTGAATGTAATCCAAAAGAACCAGTACCTTAGTACCATCACAATCTGAAAATTATGAAGATATTAACTCGACGTTAAGCCTGGATTTTTGTAGCCTAGCATGATGTTCAGTACGAACATCCCAATTAATAAATTAAGTAATCTACATTTTAGGGAATTTCTAGAAAAGTACATAGAAAATTAGTGGGTTTTCAGTGATGTGCGACATGTAATATCCTAATGAAACACGAAAAAATATCAGGCAATACAAATATCTTGTACTACATCATGCACCAATATTGTCTTGTGTTATTGAAATAATTTCTTGCAATATAAAATAAATTAAAGTGACATCCGCATAGCAATGTTCAAGTTCCGAAACTTACGAAGGCAAGTTATTATTTAATGTAAAGATCACAACGAAAATGAATATCACGGCTCAAGCATGTTTTTACTATTATAACTTCAGAATGTCGGGAGTTGACTGTACTCTCAAACACGCAGCAACGACCTGTTTGTTTATTTCTTTATCCGTTGCATTACCTGTGTTCGGCGTACTATATACCCAGTGTGTCTTTAACTTCAGTCTTTAGGTAGCTGGAATACGGAACCTATAAATTATTATAATTTGTATTGAAATGTTCATATTTATCATGTAGTGTAGCATACATTGGTTTGTTCTTTTATTTTATTAAATAGTTGCTATAAGATTTTTGTAGTCAGGCGACTATAAACACAGCCTAATAAAAAAGTGAATGATTTTCCGCAAAAATGGTAGTACCTGAGAATATTTAATATGAGTCTTGAAAGGAACTTCGCTTGATGAAAATGTAATTCAGAACGACAAGCAAAACGGATATGAACTGAGTTATAATTAATTGCTGTGCTGTGATCTAAGGAGGACTAATTAGACAGAGAAACGTTGGACGCATAAGAGACTCAATTTAATAGTCTGGCACAAAGGAACAGAAAGAACAATTAATTATTCCACTAAGTGATAGCTGTCCGAAGAACAAAAGAAACGTTGCACTATGGGAATATAAAAGAGGGTAATTTGGAGATGAGCAAGGGTGAAAAGTAGTACCTACTCACGACCTAACCTTCTATATTTTCAGGGAAATGAACTTCATGAGTTGTTTAAGATTGTGAGTAGAGCCAGGTAGAATATTGTATTCAAAATGCAAGCTACATATAACCTTCTGTAACAGGGCCCACACCTGTAGAGTAACGACCAGCGCGTCTGGCCGCGAAACCAGGTGGCCCGGGTTCGAATCCCGGTCGGGGCAAGTTACCTGGTTGATGTTTTTTCCGGGGTTTTCCCTCAACCCAATACGAGCAAATGCTTGGTAACTTTCGGTGCTGGAACCCGGACTCATTTCACCGGGATTATCACCATTTCATTCAGACGCTAAATAATCTGAGATGTTGATACAGCGTCGTAAAAAATAACCCTTCTGTAACAGATAAAAGTGGTATACTTCGGCAAGTACGCGCCTACATGTAGGCGTACTGAGATTTCTACTGTTATTTAAGAATTCTTTATGACCTGTAAATTTGGAGCCTCTGCAAACGCAAATGCAAACCGGGTTCGATCCCTGGCCAGGATGCGATGGAATTTGTGGTGGACAAAACAGACGTTACAGAGGGTTTTTCTCTAGGTACTTCCGTTTCCTTCTATCATTTAACCAAAAAATCCACTTCATCTATACTTCCACTTTTTCACCATAATCTCAGTTTCTTTCCCTCATTTCGGCCTTGCGACCAGTGCAGAGTCAGCTGTGGGCCACCACCGAACTTGGACTCTGTGGTAAGTGGTCGTTAGTTGCTGGTGGTAGTGCTATGTACTGTGGTCTATTCCTTCGACTCGAGGTACCTCATGGGACCGGGGATTGATGGATTGCGATGATGCCTACATGGAAAAGTAGAGGGATTGTGAATTTTATATATTTCAATATTAACTCATTTTTAAATATGAATATTCAAACTTCAGTCCTTTCAATAAATTATATTATTTACTTCTAAATTCATTGTCACATTGATCAAATACATCTATTTATTTTAAAAAGTGCAATTTAAATATTCAAATGTCTGTAAATAGAAGAAAAATAATAAACATTGGTTTTTACGTTTTGGGTGAAAAATTTCTAGTGAAACAAAAAAGTAAGTCTATCTAGAATCTAGATTCGCTTTAATTATTGTAAGAATAATCTTCTATTGTCCATAAGATGGCTTAAAATAAATATTTTGTTTGTTTTTAAATCCACGTGACTGTATTTTGTACGTGAGTAGTATTGCCATTGTTTAGTGCCTACAATGCCTTATACGAATACGCAGATGTAACACATGGAACGGAGCGGGGAGACGAGACAAAGTTCTCCTTTCCAAGTTACACAGTACGATCCATGTGCATTTAACTTACAAAGCTCTCCTTTCCAAGCTACACAGTACGATCCATGTGCATTTAACTTACAAAGCTCTCCTTTCCAATCTACACAGTACGATCCATTGTGCATTTAACTTACAAAGCTCTCCTTTCCGAGCTACACAGTACGATCCATGTGCATTTAACTTACAAAGCTCTCCTTTCCAAGCTACACAGTACGATCCATGTGTATTTAACTTACAAAGCTCTCCTTTCCAATCTACACAGTACGATCCATTGTGCATTTAACTTACAAAGCTCTCCTTTCCAAGCTACACAGTACGATCCATGTGCATTTAACTTACAAAGCTCTCCTTTCCAAGCTACACAGTACGATCCATGTGCATTTAACTTACAAAGCTCTCCTTTCCAATCTACACAGTACGATCCATTGTGCATTTAACTTACAAAGCTCTCCTTTCCAAGCTACACAGTACGATCCATGTGCATTTAACTTACAAAGCTCTCCTTTCCAAGTTATACAGTACGATCCATGTGCATTTAACTTACAAAGCTCTCCTTTCCAAGCTACACAGTACGATCCATGTGCATTTAACTTACAAAGCTCTCCTTTCCAATCTACACAGTACGATCCATGTGCATTTAACTTACAAAGCTCTCCTTTCCAAGCTACACAGTACGATCCATGTGCATTTAACTTACAAAGCTCTCCTTTCCAAGCTACACAGTACGATCCATGTGCATTTAACTTACAAAGCTCTCCTTTCCAAGCTACACAGTACGATCCATGTGCATTTAACTTACAAAGCTCTCCTTTCCAAGTTATACAGTACGATCCATGTGCATTTAACTTACAAAGCTCTCCTTTCCAAGCTACACAGTACGATCCATGTGCATTTAACTTAGAAAGCTCTCCTTTCCAAGCTACACAGTACGATCCATGTGCATTTAACTTAGAAAGCTCTCCTTTCCAAGCTACACAGTACGATCCATGTGCATTTAACTTACAAAGCTCTCCTTTCCAAGCTACACAGTACGATCCATGTGCATTTAACTTACAAAGCTCTCCTTTCCAAGCTACACAGTACGATCCATGTGCATTTAACTTACAAAGCTCTCCTTTCCAATCTACACAGTACGATCCATTGTGCATTTAACTTACAAAGCTCTCCTTTCCGAGCTACACAGTACGATCCATGTGCATTTAACTTACAAAGCTCTCCTTTCCAAGCTACACAGTACGATCCATGTGCATTTAACTTACAAAGCTCTCCTTTCCAATCTACACAGTACGATCCATTGTGCATTTAACTTACAAAGCTCTCCTTTCCAAGCTACACAGTACGATCCATGTGCATTTAACTTACAAAGCTCTCCTTTCCAAGCTACACAGTACGATCCATGTGCATTTAACTTACAATGCTCTCCTTTCCAATCTACACAGTACGATCCATTGTGCATTTAACTTACAAAGCTCTCCTTTCCAAGCTACACAGTACGATCCATGTGCATTTAACTTACAAAGCTCTCCTTTCCAAGTTATACAGTACGATCCATGTGCATTTAACTTACAAAGCTCTCCTTTCCAAGCTACACAGTACGATCCATGTGCATTTAACTTACAAAGCTCTCCTTTCCAATCTACACAGTACGATCCATGTGCATTTAACTTACAAAGCTCTCCTTTCCAAGCTACACAGTACGATCCATGTGCATTTAACTTACAAAGCTCTCCTTTCCAAGCTACACAGTACGATCCATGTGCATTTAACTTACAAAGCTCTCCTTTCCAAGGTACACAGTGCGATCCATGTGCATTTAACTTACAAAGCTCTCCTTTCCAATCTACACAGTACGATCCATGTGCATTTAACTTACAAAGCTCTCCTTTCCAAGCTACACAGTGCGATCCATGTGCATTTAACTTATACTCAAAGTAACCAAACGCAGGACTCTAGTCATTAGCATGGATGTAGTTTGTCCATTCCAATGTTGCTTTCCCGTGCTAATGACAATTCTGTTTAATTGTTACTAAATCATATATGTGATTTATATTTTGACAAGTTATTAGCTGAAATTAAACAAACTATAGTCCCGTCGCTCTAACTTCCGGCAGCCAATCGCGTTGCAGGTCCGCTACATTTAAACTTGTGCGTCTTGTGATTCGCTGATGAAGAAGTTATTCATTTGTTAAGGCTCGATAAATACTTAATATAATCACCCGCCATTTTGGCTCTTTCGTTGGCGTTCACAGAAAGCACACGAAGACGTTATTTGCCGCTCAATTATTTGCTGAATTACAGTGCGTTTGATTTATTATCATAGGAGCTACGACATGATAATGTTTAACGGTGTGGCAAATAGATTCCTCGTATGGTAGCTCGGCAACGAAAGAACAAAAATGGCGAACGATACTATCTACCTAGACTTCATAGAGCCTTGACTTCCTAAGAAGTAAGCAAAGAGGAGGAGTCACGCCGGGAATAACAGCGTCGCGACTATAAATTAAAATTCATTAAGGCTACATTTAGGTCTACTAGTACATTCATAGTAACAATTTCTACTTATACAGAGCCTAGTTACGAAACGTATGACTGTTAAAAAAATGTCATTTTTTACATGGTTACAATACGAACAGGATCTGAAACCTGTGAATTAATCCAAGAATAAGGACTTTTTACTCAATTCAAGGGCTTTCATGAATCTCCTTCAAGTTTCTATTTTCGAAAATATTTATTTAAAAATAATATATATGATAAAATTCGTGACTGCACTTCGCTTCATCACGCGTAACAAATGGGCTTCTGACAAGGGGCATTAATCATATAAGAATGAGGCGTCTCATTAAGGATAATGACTTGAAATATTCTCAAAAAGTGGAAAAAATTCTGCGTCTAATATTAAATTCCTCCGACACGCAGGCGTCTTTGGATGTACTGGTCTGCGCGTTTAATTTATTTCATTTGATTAAAAATTAATTTGATCCAACTTGGAATTCAATTCAACGTCATGTCATGTTTCTCGTTTCAAAACAGTTTTAGTTTTTCACTAAAAGTATTATATTTTATGTGCATAATTCTAGGACAAATTATCTCGCATAAAGCGTTTGTTAGGAATCAAGTTTCACTCAGGTACATTCCATTTATCTTTAGCTGTTATTAGATCGAACACGACTGCCGAAAAAATAGTGCGTAGATCTCCCCTTTATCGAGCGTGAGAAGCTTTCGTGTTGTGTGAAGGAACGTCATTGTTAGAGTATTAGTATACAGCTGGTTTCCATTCATTGCAGTTCAATTAAGTTCGTGGCAATGCAGTACACGTTAGAATAGCGTATGTTTTTATGTCTTTACTTGATTATTTAAGAATCTTGTATCAAACAATCACAGATATTAACTGTCATAAATTTATATATATACGACCTAGTCCTTTACATTCGACAAAATATAGGCAATTACTCATTAATAGCCAATATACATGATCATGAAATTAGAAATAGTGAACAAATTAATATTCCATACTGTAGATTACATAAAACTAATACAAATTTTTCTGTCATGGGGATGAAATTATATAATAAGCTTCCCAGTCAATATTATAAGTTACCAACCAATAGTTTCAAAGCTAAATTTTATAATTGGCTTTTAAATAATCCTTTCTACTCTGTAGATGAGTTCCTTAACATAAATTCATACGAAATTGTTTTTTAATAAATAAAGTTATTTACATTTAGGCAATCCCGTCATTGGGAAAGCTGAAAGAATGTCTTTCAATGTGTGTATAACATTAAGAGTGAAGTGTTTCCATTAATTTTAGAGTTTCGAAATGTTTTCTGTTTTCATTCTAATTAAACTTTACTGTTTTCAATTATATGTGTATTTTCAAATGTATGTTTTTTTTTTTTCCTCCCTTCTGTATTTTGACGAAGCCTATCACTGTATGTTTAATGGCTTAATAAATCGAATTGAACCACTCGTTTATTTAACGTCGGTGGAATTGATGATAGCGAGATGGTATTTGGCGAGATGAGACCCAGGATTAGTCATAGATTACCTGACATTCGCCTTATAGTTGGGGAAAATCTCTGTAAAAACCAAGTGGGTAATCATCCAAGCGGGAATCGAACCCACATCCGAGCGCAGCTCCAGCTCAGCAGGGAAACGCGCTACTGCCTGAGCTACATTGGTGGCTTTTATAGTGTTCATAATGTTTAATTTATCGTTAAGGGAATTGTATTGTGATCCTGCAAAAGTCTGATTTCTAGATTTTCGCAGAAATATTCAATTTTAGAACCCCATGGTATCGGAAAAGCGGTTTCGTAGACACCATCGCCCTGTTTGTCTATCTGTTTTGTGTAAGTTATAGATTTCCTCTAAATTATTTTACGTATTTAACTATGAGAGCCTTCGAAGTCTGATATTTAGGCTATCTATATAGCTACATTTGTACAGTGTACTATGTTAGATGAATCCTGGCATGAAAAAAAGTGAAACTGCCTTTGTAAGTCAGGATATGAGATACGGGTGTACATTATCATCCACTTTAATTATTACGTTGGGCTAATGACTGCCATTTGTTTCAATTATAATGTAGACGACGCCCGCAAAAAATGGCGAGGAACTTTAAGGAGAAAGTATTAATATTTATGTTTAATATATATTTTATTGGCAGGCAGCTATGTTTTAATAATAGACTCGGAAAATAATCAGCAAATAACTCATCATAAACTGGAGATTGTAGAAGAAACGTATAATTCATTGCCGGTAAAAAAAATACAGGCATTTCTAGGAAAGAAATCAGCAAGAGCAGAGACTTAAGCTGATGATGAACTGATTCGACAATTGATTTTAAATAACTATGTTGCACAATTAGCAGCGACTGTTTTAAAGAACTAGAAATTGAATTAAATTTCAGAATCTATGCGGCACTATTTGAATAACTGTAAAATAATAAAAAAAAACTAGTATTGGAACCATTCTCGGATTCTACACGATAGCGTCATTTCCCATTGTAATGCATGATTCTGAATGCTGGAACCTAAGGAAAGAAGAAAAATTCGAATATAAGATGTGGAAATAATATTAATTAAATAGTATAATAAAAACAATAACATACATTATTTAAACAGAGCTATAAAAATGAATGGTACGAGATTAACTAGAAAAAAATCACTAATCCGAGGGAAACGTCATGGTGTGAGAAGATCCGAATTGATATGGGAGGATGAATAATTCTTCTGAAACGAAAGAGCCCATAATTGCCTATTTTGGTGATGATGATAACGACGATGATAGTAATGGATATCGGGAATAAAAAATCACAAATAAACTAGAAATTTTTAAGCTATTTGATGAGATGTTGCAAAATCAGAGAAAGTTTTTGACTCATGTCTAAATGTTAAAAGAATAGAAGGCAACAGAATTATAAACAATTGGCAAATAAAGAATTACAGAGTAACTATGTTATCAAAGAAGGAAGTGTTGGAATATCCTATTTTAATGTTGTAGGCTACATCGTTTGCACATAATGAGAACTCTTGGAAACAAAAGTCTGTAGTGTCTATTTCATGATTCAGAGACCGTAACTTTGGCAGAATGCCTTTTTACATGTGTTAAACCTATCTTCATTTTGAAAGTAAATCTGTACGAATTATACCTTTGTGATTGAAACGTCACAGTTTTATGTTGCCTTTTTCAGCCTTTTTTGATATAAATGCCTAATTTACAAAATAAATGCTTTTTTTTTTGCCTTTATTTGATTATTTTTCTATTATTACTAATTTATTATGAAAAATTGCCTACAGCTATATTTTAATTTATTTCTATAACAGCTACAATGAAAGTGACTTCACCGAAAGTATATTATTTTCTTTCAATCAGTTCACATTCTCTTTGCAACAATAAGTGCTGCCGTGCAAAAATGTATAACAGTAAGCGTTTTAATTATCACTTGTTTTTATTTGACAAGGCAACGATGAGTGCGGGTCTAACGTTATTTTTAACTGTTATTTTTCTACCAGTTTTCATTGCGACATTGTTACAGCTAGCTAACCCTTTAGAAGAAAGAAGAGTGAAGAAGGAAAACCTAGTATGGAAGAAGATGCTGGAACCAGTGTAGATGCTGTTTGGGGAACTGAGGCACAGACTGAGAGAACGACCAGTGAGGGTAGGCTGAGGCGCGCAAGTGAAAACTCAACAAGGAGAAGCGATTGTGGATCAACCGGCAAAGTCAGCGCAAGTGAAGAGCAATTTATAAGAATGCCACATGCCGTTGGTAGTCCGGGGTGCGCGAGAGGAAGGGCTACAATATGGAGGAACTGTGCGTTACCAACCGATGGAGTAGGAGAAGGTGACGAACAGTTATTAAGAGGTAAATTGACAAATAGAAACTCTATCAGAAATAAAGTAGATTCAATCAAAACTATAGATACTGAACGAAACTACCTACTAAGAGATAGGCATCAGCAAAGACTAAATTTTCCTAAAATTAGAAACACTTATTATTAATTAAATTAGATAAGCAGACAGGTTTTGAAAATAAGATAGTATTACGTCAAGGTTTTAAAATAATAAAAATTGAAAATGGAGAATTAAGGCAGTTATTAATGTATTCAGATAGCTATATTATTTAGTAAAGGTTCAGAAGATAATTTTGACTTTATAAATTGCTTTACTAATATGTCTTAATTTCAATAATAATGCATTTATAATAAATTTAGTAGGCATTATAATAGTAATGAATTGATAATGAGTACATGCGACACAATAATGAAACTAAATTGAGGTTGATTATGTAAGCAACTTGTCAAGTTTGCTTTTAAGCAGGTATGCGGTAGTCTTCATTGAAGTTACGCAAACGTTTCTGCTGACAAGGAACTATTGTAAGAAATAAAGACAACCTACATATAGAATGTATCGAGTCAGCTAATTCAGGTTCATGACTTACAGTATGTCGACATCTGATCACCTAATTGGAATAATAAGTTATTATTAAAATAAGACCTAAATAATTACAATTAAATTGTGAAAAGGAGCAGATAAAATAAGGTTTAATGTCTTAATGGTTATCACGATTGGTTTAAACATGCACTAAAACCAGATGTAAGTGCAAGTTTGAACCAATACATTATTGAGATTTGCGATAAAATAATGAGTCTAGGAAATTGTATATTTAGAATGTAGAACTACATTTGTTTATAGATCTTTTGTTATATTATTAAGTTTTGTACCTGTGAACTATATCAATAAATCAATATGTCAATATGTCAATACAGCTAGCTAAATATTTCATATCGCAACATATCAGTACAACCAAACACAAAAATGCACTTTCCAAGGTTACTGGGAAGAAGATTTCTTTGCTTCAAACAGTAATTGCAGCATCGAGTCGAAAATCTCAATTTGCATTCGACTTATGTAAAGTTTTTCTTGCTGCCGAAATCCCTTTGTGGAAAGTGCAAGATTGTGGGTCTAGTGCAAGGTTTTTGTAATTGCCTTTTATTGCGTGTTTTAGCTATTTATAATGCCTTTTTGCCTGCCTATTTTAGCTATTTGTGATCCCTTTTTATCTGCCTATTTAATGATTCATAATGCCTAAACTTCCGGTCTCTGAATTTATTATGATGATGATTAGGGATCGAACTTTTAGGCATTAAAAATTAAAGCCGACATTAATTATACTTTAGTGGACATGATGTATATTAGAACCGTTTTGAGACTTTGTTCACAACTCTCGGAGATCTAACGCAAGAGAGCTGGATCACAAAGACTGGAGAACGAATCTAGTGAAGCGCGCTTGGAAATTTTTAAATAACCGTTTAGGTCGTTAATTTCAACCTGCGTTTGACAAGCGATCACCACCCAATGAAGCCACCCATAAGACTACAAGAGCGGAAATTCTAACCAATTGTAGTGAATGGCGCGAACTTTTTCGTTTAAACAGCGAATACGAACTTGCATCATTTGCTGCAAAGAAATTGGCTGCTACTTTGAATCCCTGCGGCATTATTTATACCACAATGGTTGCAGTGTTTGTCGTTATTTAACTATAGGTAGTTTCAATATTAACTTTCTGTACATAAGAATCCGAACCATCATTATGATAATGAGACGATTAAGAGCATTACATCAAAAGTTTACGATACAGTCACACAGTATTTCTTATGCATTGAATCCTCCCAGGAAAGATAACAACTCCTGAAGTTCAACCGTACATAATTCCGTTTCTAGCAGATAGCCTTCCTCCTACACTGTCTTTCCAGAGAATAAATCTATGTAGTTCTATAACAGAGACCAAACTGTTTCCAGTCTCTCTACTTTTCACTTCCTGAAGTTACATTGCAGTAAATTACTTTCCATCACAGAGCGAGACAACCAGTCGATGTGTTTATCCTTTCTCGATGTGTCTTTGTATCCTTGGGATCGTTTTATCCTCCAATCGGTAATCGTATCGCACTTCCATCCCTCGTCGCCATTCAATTTCAGTTACTACTTTCGATTCAATTCTATTTCCTTAACACAAGTTGCAACTTACTCCGTAACTAACAGTTAGTTCGGTGTAATGAAACTAAGGGCAGAGGTAAAATAAACTCTCATGTAACAGGCTAGCTGTATGGTAGTGTGCGATTCAGGGTGTAATCCTCGAAGTGTAAAGAAAAATCATGATGTTGCTACTTCGGCAATTTTGCTGAAATACCAAGTTTTCAGCGTCACTGATATTTTACAGATGAAGTGCCGTCCATCTACCTGTCGTTGATAGAGAATCGTTGCTTGTGGTCACTTTTCTATTACTATTTTTATATTCATTTCTCTCATTCATAGTTTCTGCCGAAGGGCAGGTCTTTCACTGTAAACTCAGCATTCTACAATCTTTTCTATTTTCTGTCTTCCTCTTAGTCTCTACATAGTGGCCTATGATTCATATAGGCCTATGTAAATGACGTCTATCATCTGATATCTTCTTCTGCCACGAAATTTTCTCTCGTTCACCATTCCTTCAATACGCAGTTTCTTCTCAGCCATTGACCCAAACTATTCCTTTTTCTCTTCCTGATCGGTTTCAACATTATTATTACTTCAACCACTCTTTCCAACACAGCTTCGTTTCTTTCTCTGTCTGTCCATTTCACATGTTTTTCATTCTTCTCCTTATCCACATTTCAAATGCTTCTAGTCTCTTCTCATCACATCGTCATAATGTCCATGTTTCTGCCTTATACAGAATGTATCATGAGGTTTTCCCCCGGTTTATGGAGGTGATTCCTGGTGTTATTTGGAACTAAAAATGTAAATACAATAATGGAGTGACATTCATAATCGAGGAGTTACAACATATTTTCGAAACGCGTCATGGTGTGTGTAGCGCTAGACATGTTTGCGCAGGACTAATGATGTGTGAGGGAGGACTGTAACGATCAAACAGTAAGCAGTGGATAAGCGAAGCGAGTGGTACTTTCCCATAACAATAAGCATGTTGTTGATACTGAAGTCGCTGTTTACTGTTGTTATCTCCTGTGTACATTGCGAAATGCTACACAGGCGGCTCACACCCGTGCGAATCTTTGCCTTCAGATGCAGGGAGGAAATTTTGAACATTTGCTTTAAATCCACTCTACATGCAAGAGACTGGTACAAAATGAAACACTTATTTGTATTCTAACCGAATATTAAATTTAAACTAAATGGAAGAGTTTAAAAATAATATTTGTAATTTTTTCTCCTTTAACGTAAAATAATTATATCGTATTTTTATTTTTGCCTGTAGAGTTTTTATTCTTCTAAAATTTTGTTTTTATAACGTAAAATAAGCATCATTATTGTTTTCATTCTCTAGAATATTCAATTGAAATGCGAATGTAGAAATATTCCATAAACTTTTAAATATATTTTGAAATAAGCGTATCTTATTGTCTGTGTTCTCTGAACATTTAATTAAAATTAGGTTCTAGAGTTTATTTTCAATTTTCTAAGATTTCATTTAACCTGAAATGAGCAGTGTTCATTCTCCGTTGTCTAACTCTGTTTGAACACAAGCATTAAACTAGATATGATCTGTATTTTTTTCTTACGAGTTTAAAAACATGTACATTCTTAGAAAAAAGTTTTGTCGCATGGTCCCAGAAGGGAGGCAATGCGCACGATCAGACATACAACAAAACAAAACTAATTTTATTGCCTAAACTAGTCTTTCTCTTCTGAACCAGGTCGCTCGTCTTCTGATCATGCGCACTACCTCTTTTCTGGGACTTAGCCTATAAAGTATTTGAGCGACAAATCTCTTGTCTAAGACTGTACTTGGCAATGACCTTGCAATTCCTTATTCCAGCGGTGGCGAAAATGTAATCGTGCGCCGAGCCACTGTGTAGCCTGCAACGTGCATAGCATCTGTGGAGGGAGGCGGACACCCGAAGGGGAAGTGAAGCAACTGTTTGACTTATTAACGGATTTTCATTTTCCTTACGTCAAGCATTTAAATATAATTTTATACAGTACAAGGCTATAAACTAATGTTTAGTACGTGTAACGAAGAAAGAAATGAACAATATCACAACCTAAAATTAACTGTCTTCAGAATGTCTCTGCGACAAAGTTTCAAAATCAGGAATTATGTCACTTACTGCCAGTCGTAGTTGATTACGAAGGTATTTGTCTGTCAGTTGTGATCTAAATTTGGTTTTTACTATTTTAATTTTTGAAAATAATTTTTCACAAACGTAAGTTGTAGCGAACATGGCCTCAACAGAGCAAGCGAAAGAACGAAGCTTCGGATATTTATTTTTTGGCAAAGATTTGAAAGTTCAACATTTGTCAAGTCCTTACATCTAGCTTTCATTTGACATCACATAGTAAATCAGTGAGTTCAAATTGAAGAGCTAACCGCATTATTCGTACATCTGCTGAAAAAGGGTCGACGTACAGAGATGATGACGATGATGATGATGATGATGACAACAACAATAACACTTAACCTTTTAATGTTTCATCAGTAACATGTAGTATAATGCCGTTTTATGTTATACAACCGTTTTCCTCGTAATACTTGTGAACAAATCATACATTTAATGTTCTCATCATATTGACAGCAATAAAACGCGTCCTCCCATCCTACTTGGAACTTTCGTACATGGTTTCGAGAGAGACATATGCCACTCGCAGGTAAGAGACAAATACAAATGGAACGGAGTTTGACTCCAGTGAGTGCGAGGATGGGGATTGGCGGAGGTTATAAGCAAGCGAAATGCACAGCTATCGCTGCGAGCCACAATGTCTCGCGAGTCACGTTCTCGCCACGGCTGCCTTATTCAGAACAAGCCAGGTGAAGCGGTTGTTCAGGACAACACAACCTGATGTGTGCTCCCTACTGATTACAGCGTAGCAAGATCCCATAACTCACGTATTTTAAAATGTACGTTTTTGTGGAAAACTATTCCAAATATAGCAAAATGGTATTTGTGTTTGCTCTTTACTAAGGGAATCATCCGCAAGAATTAATGACATTACGATTCCTCCTGTACATAGATCATACTGGTGTACCTTGAGCGTGACATGCCATTGATAATGGATAGTGAGCGAAAATGTTTGCAAGTATTCAATACGAGTAGGCCTAATTATGTAACAGCGTGTGAAATATTCATTCTGGAATAAAATAAATTACATAGAGAGCTCTTTATTTACTCTTTAATTTACATATATAGGTTCGTGTCTTTTTTACAGATACTTGTTACTGTTATTTAACCATATTACGTGACCGCGTGACATATTTCATATCTAGGGCAAATTCGTAGATAAATGTCATTCATTGTTAAAGGACATCAATTTCTGTAAATGTGTCACTCAGATTACAATTTGTTATTGATCAGGAAACGTACCTTTGTGAAGAATATGAATGTCAATTCCTGTTAAATTAATATAGGAGAATGACAGTGAATTATGGACCATAGAGAACAGGGATAAATGCGGAATCCAGACCGCTGAGATGAGGTCGTCGTCGATGTTATGTATTACTAGAAGAGACAGAATGAAAAATGAAGATATAAGACACGAATTGAGCATCTGGAGTGTAGGAGAAAAAATTGCGGACTATAGAAGAAAATGGTGGACCCATTTACAAAGAAGGGCCAAACATAAACTATAAGAATACTCTTATACTAGCCGAGGGGAACAGGAAGCATCTTCAGAATATAAAAGATTGTATAGAATCCACAACTAGGTCTAATCCCTGCAAGAAAAATGAGAAAGATGGAATACCGAATTCTATGTTCCCAATCGGTATTAGAATCGATTTTATTCGCCGTACTTTCAGAAGGCAGTTCATCACTTGAACACATCTTGGTCTCGTTAAGAACTTGGGTTTTTCCTTGAAGGGAAATATTGTCAATGCGGAAAGATATGCGTGACTACTTCATGACATAAAATAGCCTCAAGCTCTAGCTGTCTAATCCTCCGTCTAGATGATCCAGGTTTCGATCAAGTCGTTATAGAATTTGTAGTGGACAAAGCAAACGTTGTGCCAACGCTCTCCACTTTTCACTTATTTCATCTATCATCTGCAATAGTTAACAATAGGCTGAGGTGAAGACTTTGGAGTAGTACAAGTTTATGATCCTCATGTAGGAATATCTTGAGGCTCCGGGCTCTAGGGCTTGTTATTTCCCATTATGGGATCCGGTTGTGTCAGGGTTGAGGCAGAATTGACCACATGTCAGCATCGGATTCACTATTACCATCCAGATCATTGGTCGGACATGGACAATCATTGAATATGTGGGGCGCACAATTGCCCAAAGCAAGCCTAAGTAGAAGAGTCCGTTCCAGCCTGGGCCATCGAAGAGCCAAGTTAAAGTTTTAGAGAAATCAACAATGTAACCACTACTGTAGAAAACATTCAAATAATGGATGTTTATCCTGAATGATAGTTCCAAAAAAAAAACTCGCAGCTTTCCAAAAAATACCCAGACTTCATACTTCTGTACAAATTCAGTGTTGCTATATCAAGAAAACAGAAAATTGTAGGTCTAACGAATAATACGAGTAAAACGCTTCTTTTGTTTACTGTGATTTGACTGTCTTTTGTTTATATCCATGGAATACGGGTAAAACGCTCCTTTTGTTTACTGTGATTTGACTGTCCTTTGTTTATATCCATGGAATACGGGTAAAACGCTTCTTTTGTTTATTGTGATTTGACTGTCCTTTGTTTATATCCATGGAATACGGGTAAAACGCTTCTTTTGTTTACTGTGATTTGACTGTCTTTTGTTTATATCCATGGAATAGGGGTAAAACGCTTCTTTTGCTTACTGTATGTTGATTGTCCATTGCTTATATCAATGGAAACATGTTTATTGTTGATGCAGCCATCTCATTTAAGAAATTGTATCTGACATTCTAGTGTGTTAAATAATTCTGTCTGATGTTGAGCGAAAGGGAAAGAATTAAAATTTTAATGATTATTGTCTATGGAGGCAGACAACGATCTCATCGAGAGGCGGCGAATTTATTTAATGGTATGCATCCGGATCGCAATCCAATTCCACATACAACAGTGACAAGGATCGTAAGGAAATTCACTGAAACTGGAAGCGTAAAGGACTTACCAAGATCAGGTCGCCAGAAAAGTGCAACTGATGATAATACTTCATTGGACGTAATACCATTATTGAGTTCTTAGTATATGGTTATCCCCACACACGAAGTTTCACGTCACTGAACCACATGTTTCAAAAGTTATATAGGTGGTGCGGGACTTTTAACTAACCTTCCGTTTGCAAAAAATCCAAATTTGGCGTTAGAATCTAATATAAGCCAAAGTTCCGTGATGAAAATCCTTAAATGTGCCAAGCAACATCCTTATAAAAACCAACTTTTGCAGCAACTTTCAGAGGACGATCCCGACAGAAGAATGCAGTTTCGTAAATTAATGATGGAACGCATTAACAATAATCCGGCTTTTCTTAGACAAATTGTATTCTCAGATGAAGCCACTTTCTGCCTGGCTGGATTTGTCAACAGACACAATTGTCGATACCGGTCAGACGTAAATCAACAATGGATGGAGGAGAACCACTCGCAGTATCCACAGAAACTTAATGTTTGGGCTCATATTATTGGTCCTTTGTTCTTTAGAGAAACTCTAAATTCTAGTAGATAGGGTCTACTTGGATTTGCTCCAAAATCAAGTAGTACCGGCCATCGCAAACCTGTTTCCACATCCAGTCAGCCATCGTCTATCCAGAGATGACATTTATTTCCAACAAGATTGAGCTCCAGCTCACTATGGACAGAATGTTCGTGAGCATTTATACTAGGTTTCTTCACAACGATGGATTTGTAGGAGAGGTCACATAGAGTGGCCAGCTAGATCCCCAGATTTCTAGTCTTTGGATTTCTTTTTGTGGGGTAATTTGAAGTCAGTAGTATATCGAGAAATACCCAACAACTTAAGAAGATCTCGAGCATCGAATAATGGAAGTGGTGCAAGATATTCCTAAACCCTCGTTAATTATCATTCCTTAAATGGTTTCTATGATCGACTGGCACATTGTCAAGCACCTGAGGGCTACCAGTTTGAACACAGAATTTAGAAGGTGAGCTAGCTTTGTTTTGTTTTTGTTAAGGAAGGAGTATTTTATTATTTTAATATTCGATACACTTTTCTGTTTTCTTGATTTAGCAACACTGAATTTGTACAGAAGTATGAAGTGTGGGTACTTTTTGAAAAGCTCTTAATGAACATTATTTGAAAAAAAAATGAAAAATATATATATTGGGTGTTCCATTTAAAATAAGAGAGTTGGAGTTACTTCCGGTTAAACCGGAAGTAGAAAAACCTCGGTAATGCCGTTATTGAGTTCTTAGTGTATGGTTATCCCCACACACCAAGTTTCATGTCACTGAACCACATGTTTCAAAAGTTATTTAGGTGGTGCGGGACTTTCAACTAACCCTGTATGTAGCTATATATGTATGTGTTTGTGTGTGTAAAACTTTTGGGGTTCAAAGAAGATCAAACAGAAACAATAATTTATGTATGTAGAAATAAATCTGTATTCATTTTCAGTATATTTTCACACTGTTAAATACGAGTAAAAACAATGTTAAATTGCAAATCGAAGTAATAATACACGTATAATAAGCAATATCATAATACTGTTATCTAATCCTTCGCAGTGTAGTGTGATGAGATTTCAATATATCATGAAATAACGAGCGAACAAACGATAAGCTGTTGGCAATTATAACGTAGGCAGAAAATGTCATCATGTATAACAGACAAAATAGCCAGATGTTAGAGAATGATACCGGGATGCTAGAATGACTGCTAATTAACAAGCGCTAGTAAATGTAACGGATAAAACCGTGGCTCATAAGTGTTGTTCATTACCTATGGCAATAATTCTGTTGGATTTATAGCATGTTATAGATATAGTTGGAGTTTCATAAAATCCGGTAATTGTTCAGCACAATCCTACTTGCATAGTTACGTCTATCATAATTACTGAAGGGCGAATATTTACAAATCCTTCAGATTATCTTGTAAAGAAATATGTAAATTAAAAAATTTTATAGGCTAGAAGCAAAGACGATTTCGAATAACATATAAAAAAAAATTAACAATACACTAATGGAGCATGACACGAGGATTTCACACACACAAAGACAGGGATGGACATAACGGAGGGGAGGTAAATGTAATCCAGTTCACCTCTTGCACAATATTTCGAACGTGTTTACATCACATGAACTTGGCTTCTCTTCTACTTAGGGATATACAAAACTAATGCAGCATGCCATTACATTAAACATTTGAAATAAAGTCAAATATCCTACATAATATAGGTATGGTCGCTATAACTAAACACTCATTATAAATAATCACTTATAAGCTCTGCAGACAATTTTTAGCAGGACGCCAAAATGTGCATAACGAGGAGCGCAGTGGGAGGCCAACCATCATCACAGATGGCCTTGTGGAGCAACGCACCATCTGCTTGCTCATTTGACGTTAGGCCCATAGACCTGGCACAACTGACGATCAATTTCAATCGGCGCTATGCCCTGTGCATTCAAAAACTTTATCACTCACTGCACTTCACACTCGGCGGGAGCTGGAATAGGAACGTCCATCTTCAACCAATGCGGCGAAGCTACTGAGAGCACTCGGGAAGTTCTGCTACGCATGCGCCATGCCAGGACATTACTCCATCACGTAGACGCAGTCGCTTCGCGCAACATGTGGTTTGGAAGCTGTGGAACGAGTGGGAAAGCTACTTTATGAACGCGCCTCGTATTCGCCATTAATCACCACTTTACACACTCTCGAATACAACGTTAAGCATACAAAATGTCGTCCAAACTGAATAGCTGTTTACGAGTATATTAACAATGGATTTCTACTAGTGTCTTCGCAACAAACCTGATGATGTAGATGAAAACGCGTTTTAACGTTTTATTTAATTACTTACAATTGAAAATATTAAAAAACGTTAATTAATTAATTACCATTTAATTAAAATATTTTCGTAGAAAAAATAGCGTGTAACACACTTACGGGAAGAGCCAGTGCAAAATTCGTATGATTGGGGCACTCGTTTTGCAAAGAAACCCTTCCCGTACTATATTACAATATACTAGTTCAGCATCGATGAATTTTATTGTGTACAGTGGTATCTCCTAAACTACTGGTCATGTTTATGTTTATAAGAATAAATTCCTTATACACGTACAGACAGGATTATTTCTGCTACTACGATACTGCAAATAAATCAGATGGGACAGAATTTTTTTAGTTATTGAATTCTTTCATAATAAAGTTATTCGTGAACCCTGACATATATGGCGGAGCCCCACAATTGTACAGCCTTTACTCAGTAAACTCGTCCCTCAATCATCCTCGATACGAGATACGTAAACAGTCCTTACGGGTAGTACGCTTCGAGAGGTCGCTAGTGTGCTCGAGAGTTTTTGCCACTCCTGGCTTAGAATATTACTCACGTAGCCCTACATTCCAAAATACATCACAACTAATTTTGAATACCTTATAACGTTACGGAATCAACATCAGGCATTAGCCATTCCTCGTCATCATACTTCTTTCTATTCATACTCTTCCACCGTGTCAGTTTCTCGGCTATGGAACTCCTTACCTCGTCATGTCAGGGATTGCCGAACGGTTCATCAGTTTAAATTAAGAATTAAAATCACACACTTTTACATGGAATTCATTTGTGACTGCTGGTCGATTTTAACAGGTTAATCTGTCTGATTATATAAATTGCCATTTAGGGTTAGCTTAAAGTAGAATTAGAATATACATTTTAATTACTTAATTATGTATTGGAAAATATTCATGTTTAGTCAATATTTCATTACATGTAATTGACTTCATCTGCTAGATAATGATTTCAAATTTGAGTATTAGAATTAAAATTACTAATTTTAGGGATCTATTATTACAGTGTATATTTCATTTCTGGTTGTGTGGAAGAGAAGGTCTCATGACCTTAACTCTGCCAGAATAAGTAGATAGATGGATGGATGGATGGATGGATGGATGGATGTATGGATGGATGGATGGATGGATGGATGGATGGATGGATGGATGGATGGGTTGGTTGGTTGGGTGGGTGGGTAGATTAGATAGACAGACAGACAGACAGACAGACAGACAGACAGACAGACAGACAGACAGACAGACAGACAGACAGACAGACAGACAGACAGACAGACAGATAGATAGATAGATAGATAGATAGATAGATAGATAGATAGATAGATAGATAGATAGATAGATAGATAGATAGGCCTAAATAAATAAATAAGTATATACATAAATACATAAATAAAAATAATATTCGACCATTCTGTCAGGTTTACAAAATTTACGTATCAATTCGGGCTCAAGGGCTTCATAGGTTATCCTCTCAAATGCGCCTCAACGACAGATATTCTCTCCTCTAACATTTATGTTCTGCAACTAGTTTTTCATATCTGGAACAAAATATGAGAATTAGTTAAGTTTTCACGAAAATGGATCGAAAGTTTATGAACACTCTGTAAATATACGATACGGTTCTCTCGACTTTTGCTACGTCCCTCAGGAAAAAGAAATGGGAAGATTTTTATTTCCTTTTACAACCCATCGTCTTCTTCAAGCGTGTGTGCATACATACAGGCTTACTTTCGTGCGTGCGTGCGTAGGTATATGAGTGCATACATAATGCATATATACCTATGTACATAAATACGCGCTTGCTTATATAGGGTGATTCACGATGATTTACCGTCCCTTACGAAGCTTATTTCCGAAGACATTCTGAGCAAAAATATCATATACATATTTGTCCTAATCTCAATATTTTCAGAGTTACACTAATTTTAATTTGTTTGTAAAACACCATTATTCATGAATTTTAAGGGTAAAAGAATATTACAGATAAAGAATAAACTATTCAGAAGTATCTTTTCTTTAATTAGCTAGTATTCTGAAGCTATAACTATGTTGTAAATTCCACAGTTGCTTCGTATAGAATTCTTTTCGATTTTTAACTACACAATTACATTTTCTTACGCATTTATCACAACAATTGTTACAAATCACGTCACTGTTGTAAATTCTTCAAGACTGTAAATTAGGATGCATAATTAAACTATAAAGAATCAAGTTCTTAAAGGCGTATCATTTGTAACAATTTTTTGTGATAAGTGCGTAAGAATGATGTCATTTTTATTAAAAAATTGAAAAACAAAATCTGTACAAAGCAACTGATAACACATTTTTAGTTTCAGAACACTAGCCAATTAAAGAAATGATACTTCTGAATAGTTCATTCTCTATTTGTAATAGGCTATTCTTTTACCCTTACAACAAAGAAGAAAAGGTATTTTACAAACAACTTCAAATTAGTGTAACTTTGAAAATATTGAGATTAGGACAAATGTTTATATGCCAGTTTTTGCTCAGAATGTCTTCGGAAATAAGCTCCGTAAATGACGGTAAATCCTCGTGAATCACCCTGTATATGTACAGTATGTATTTATTTATTTATTTATTTACACTACAATTGGGTATACACCCGGTGGCAATGGTATATAATATACGATAATACCATTACAATAATACAATAATTACACTAATAAAAATAAAATAAACGTAAATTTACTTCTAACTATAAATAGATGCAATAAACCTAGGACTATAAATAAAAACTATGCTATAATAACACCTACAATAAGCAAAAGTAAACCTAACCTATTTCACCCAATTATTACCAATGTAAGTAATTACTTATAACCTTAATTAATTATCTATCAAATTAATTACATATAATCTTAATTAATTACATATTACCTTAATTTAATTACATATCAACTTAATTACATATCATCTTAATTAATTGCATATCAACTTAATTAATTACATGACACAATTTAGTTAATTACACTGCACCTACAAATTACATTGTCAGTCTAATCTTCTCAAACGATGAAAGAGTAATGGAACGGAGAAAAATTCTCTCCGGCGCCGGGATTTGAACCCGGGTTTTCAGCTCTACGTGCTGATGCTTTATCCACTAAGCCACACCGGATACAACCCCGACGCCGATCAGAATCGTCTCAGATTAAGCTACAACTCTTGGGTTCCCTCTAGTGGCCGCCCTCTGCACTACGTCATAGATGTCTATGAACGCAGGACCGAAGTCCACACATGTGCTGAGGTGCACTCGATATGAGTGACTAATTGGCCGGGATCCGACGGAATAAGCGCCGTCTTAAATCACGAAGTGATTTACGCATATCATATATATATATTATTTTAATGTACCGAAGTCACTCATATCGAGTGCAACTCAGCACATGTGTGGACTTCGGTCCTGCGTTCATAGACATCTATGACGTAGTGCAGAGGGCGGCCACTAGAGGGAACCCAAGAGTTGGACGATTCTGATCGGCGTCGGGGTTGTATCCGGTGTGGCTTAGTGGATAAAGCATCAGCACGTAGAGCTGAAAACCCGAGTTCAAATCCCGGCGCCGGAGAGAATTTTTCTCCGTTCCATTACTCTTTCATCGTATGATGACGCAGAATATCTGCATGGAAATATCATATGTACTTCGGTAAAATAAAATAATATATATATATAATCTTCTCAACCTTTCAATAAATGTATTGATTTTGAGAGGACCACCCTGAAAGATTGCCGCAGGTAATCTGTTCCAGTCTACTATTGTTCGGTTAACAAAGGAAAATTTTGCCACTTCCGTTCTTTGTTTTATACATTTGAACTTCCTAATATGATCATCCCTGCGTAAGTATGAAGACGTTACATACATGCATGCGCGTAAATGTGTGCGTCCGTATTACGGCGAATAAATATCGGTACAACCAGTTTGAAAGTAATAATAAATATTATCTCGAAAATCCGTTTGCTTTATTCTAAATATATTTCTCTAGACGCATGCGATATCACTGGCACAGTTAACATCAGAATGGAAATCCATGAGATGATTTTGTTTTGGAACAGCTTACAGACATCTCGTCACTGCGACGGCACGGAAACGTCTTCCTTTGAACAGAAACTTTACTTCCGGGAATGGAAAATTGTAGCGGAGCGTTAAATCTGGAAAATATTGCGTGAGATCAAGTGTGAAGATTTGTTTTCGAGCGAGAAAGCTCCTTACAGCCGCCGCCCTATGACTTAGCGCTTTTCCCCAAGGGAGAATGATTTTACTAGTTCCCTATATCCTGGCCTTCACGCTTCAAACAGCCTTTCCAAAACTTTCAGATAAAATTCTCACAGTAGATTGAACACGTTATTTCTGGATAAGACTATAGCTATTACGGATTATTTTAAATTGTTGTGTTCTCTTTCGATCTCTCAAAATATAGCTTGTTTATTATTTCTTAATGACGGAGAAAAATTCGCTCCGGCGCCGGGGATCGAGCCCAGGACCCCCAGTTCTACGCACTGGGTGCTCTACCACTGACCTACTACAACAGAGAATTCTGTAGGACCTTACTTACTTACTTACTTACTGGCTTTTAAGGAACCCGGAGGTTCATTGCCGCCCTCACATAAGCCCGCCATTGGTCCCTATCCTGAGCAAGATTAATCCATTCTCTATCATCATAACCCACCTCCCTCAAATCCATTTTAATATTATCTTCCCATCTACGTCTCGGCCTCCCTAAAGGTCTTTTTCCCTCCGGCCTCCTAATTAACACCATATGAATTTCTGGATTCGCCCATACGTGCTACATGCCTTGCCCATCTCAAACGTCTGGATTTAATGTTCCTAATTATGTCAGGTGAAGAATACAAAGCGTGCAGTTCTGTGTTGTGTAACTTTCTCCATTCTCCTGTAACTTCATCCCTCTTAGCCCCAAATATTTTTCCTAAGCACCTTATTCTCAAACAACCTTAATCTCTGTTCCTCTCTCAAAGTGAGAGTCCAAGTTTCACAACCATAAAGAACAACCGGTAATATAACTGTTTTATAAATTCTAACTTTCACATTTTTTGACAGCAGACTGGATGATAGAAGCTTCTTAACCGAATAATAACAGGCATTTCCCACATTTATTCTGTGTTTAATTTCCTCCCGAGTATCATTTATATTTGTTAATGTTGCTCCAAGATATTTGAACTTCTCCACCTCTTCAAAAGATAAATTTCCACTTTTTATATTTACATATCGCACAATATTCTGGTCACGAGACATAATCATATACTTTGTCTTTTCGGGATTTACTTTCAAACCTATCTCTTTACTTGCTTCTAGTAAAATTCCCGTGTTTTCCCTAATCGTTTGTGGATTTTCTCCTAACATATTCACGTCATCCGGATAGACAAGAAGCTGATGTAACCCGTTCAATTCCAAACGCTCTCTGTTATCCTGGACTTTCCTAATAGCATATTCTAGAGCAAAGTTAAAAAGTAAAGGTGATAGTGCATCTCCTTGCTTTAGCCCACAGTGAATTGGAAACGCATCTGACAGAAACTGACTTATACGAACTCTGCTGTACGTTTCACTGAGACACATTTTAATTAATCGAACTAGTTTCTTAGGAATACCAAATTCAATAAGAATATCATATAAAACTATTCTGTAGGACCAAAAAAATTAATAATATTTGTTTAATTAATTATTCGTCTAACAGTGCAAACAAACTTTAGAGTCCCGACCGCACGCTCCTTGTATGATGACATGTCGGACATGGAGTAAGACTACAAAGAGGGAAAAAAAAGCAAAGGAGAAAGATTAGATCCGGTGCTGTGGATTGAGCTTCGGCGTAGCTCAGTGGTAGAGCACCGAGTGCGTAGGACTGGGGGGTCCTGAGTTCGATCCCCGGCGACGAAGCGAATTTTTCTCCGTCATGAACAAATAGCCTAATAACATAACAGAGAATTCTGAAGGACCAAAAAAAAAATTAATAATCTTTACATAATAGTTTGTTTTCTTACAAGTCTTTAGTTTTAACATTTTCGTCACTCTAAAAGTTGTCTCGGATAGGCCTACACCTGCTTGTTGAGCTAGCTTTCTTAACGATTACGTGGGAGACTCTTCTAGCCTGTAAACCAGGCCTGCACAAGGTTTGCGCTTTCCGAGCCGGCTCACAGCTCATGAGCGGAATGCAGATATTAGCTGCGCTCTGTATAAGGGTGGACTGGAAGGAGGAGTGAGTCAACACCTGTGGAGTAACGGTTAACGCGTCTGGCCGCAAAACCAGGTAGCCCGGGTTCGATTCCCGGTTGGGGCAAGTTACTTGGCTGAGGTTTTTTTCGGGGTCTTCCCTCAACCCAGTATGAGCAAATGCTAGGTAAATTTCATTGCTGGACCCCGGACTCATTTCACCCGCATTATCACCTTCATCTCATTCAGACGCTAAATAACCTGAGATGTTGATAAAGCGTCGTAAAATAACCTACTAAAAAAAAGAAGAAGAAGGGGTGATCTCGTACAAAATATACACAAAAGGAAATACTATTACGAGCGTTTATGAAATGAATTCCCGTTCAGTGTTTGCAAAACTATCTTCGACTATTTTTAATTAATAAAGAAATATTTATTTTACAGAAATAATACAAATTCTATAACTACTTAAATGTACAATATCATTTTGTTATATTTTTATTTATCAGTACATCAAAACGAGGTTTTATGCTGTTGGCAGCTGAAAGGAACAGTAACCTACTGATCGTAATGAAACATCAGTTACAGATGTTCGATGTCTGCCTTTATTAAAGTTGATTATAGAAAACAGTTGCTCACAAATATAAATGTTGAGCCAAACATAGCAAACCATTTTCACAGCCAGCCTGTGTAGTCGTGGATATTATTGCTAATGTTTAGTCTTGTAAAACTCAACCAAGCTAGTAGTATTATTCAAACGATCTTCAGCCCTTAGGTCACATTGAAGATCAATAAGTTAGAACTGTAAATCGTTAAATGTTATGTTCCGTCTTTTAGATTCCTCCATACTGTACTGTAGCAGTAGGTATGCAACGTGAAACAGTTACTGAGAATACACATTGCACTCTACTAGATAACTGAGTGGTCGTTTCCCCCTCCTCTACCTATAGCAAGTCTATGTCATTCTGACGTATCTTCCTCTCCGTTTCGGCGAGCGGAAAACACGGCCCTCCCGCTCGAAGGAGCGCGCGCGCTCGTTGAGCGCTGTCTGTGCAGGTATGCTGTAAACTATGCCATCGAATTTTTCTTCGGTTAGGAGCGATTTATGCGCCTTGTGTTATTTAAAATGAGTCTGTTTTTCTCTTACTGTTTTTACTAAAATCTGGACTGTAGAGTCATATGGTTATTGAACACTACGATATTTTAAATAGTAATCTTACTAGAGGTTTTGATTTATCTGGAGAAAACAAAAACTCGAGTGGGATTTAATTGACTATTACGCGATTATAAAAAAGTATATAAAGATTAGAAGAAATACAATACTCTAATGCAGTAAAATATTAATTGACTTATTAAAATTCTATTTCACTCAAATTAGCTTCACCTAACCTTTTTAACGGAGTCGCCATTTTCAGTTGACTATCTACGCGGTAAACAAATGACGATCGCAAAGAATTTGAACTTTGAAGTGTTGGCAAAGAAAGAAACACACGGTAGGGAGGTGATAAAAGAACATAAAGATTTAAGGGGAGTGGGTAATGATGCCTGTGCGGTTAAAAAATTTCAGTACAAAAGTTTAGTTCAATATTTCTAGGCTTTTAGTACTCAGAATGGAATAAAAATTTCCATGCTCATACAATCAGTCATTCTGTATTCAGTGGTGTAAAATAAAACTATCTTAGTTTCGTATCCAAGTGAAAAAGGCCCTAACTGATAACATGTTTTCCTATTTTTCTAAATGTACCTCATTCTTCAAGTCCACATTACTTGTTGCTACAATCTTCACTCATATACCTTGTATGTTTTTAAGTTGTCTAGTAATGGATATTGTAAATTCTAAAGCAATATTTAGTTAAATAATTCACTCTTAGTGAAACAGAAAAAATACTGAACTTTGTTTAACATCTTTTGCGTTTTTTCCAATGCATACATTTTTTCCTCGTTTTATGTGTGTGATATTCTTAAACCCTTAGGTCTGCTATGTAGAACACAGGCTGCAGAAAACACTGTAAAATGCCATGCATATTGATTAAATAGTTTCAGAGAAAAGTGCACTTAAGTTTGAAAAATGTCAACTTATGGAAAACTGAATTGAGAGAAAATAAGAATATATTAATTACATGCACCGCCAAATTTAAAGGGCTTATGTGCAGAAATAACCCACACAATATTTATATTGTTTTATAGAGCAAGTTTTGTACTTTTTTTTAAAGAACAAAATAAAAATTGGATTTTTGACTCGTAATCACTACTTGGTTCCCTTAAAGAAATAAGGTACTCTTATAAAATGGGTATTAATTGACTTGCTAAAATTCTATTTCATTAATGTTACCTTCACCAAACGTTTGAACGGAGCGGCCATTTTCAGTTCACTATCTATGCGGCAAACAAATGATGATCAATAAGCATGTTTTATAGTTTCGTAAATAATTTGCATTTTGAATGTTGGTAAAAAAGAAAGAAATGCTAGGGAAGTGAAAAAAACAAACATATATTAGGGAAATGATGAAAACAAACAAATGCTAGGGAAATGATAAAATTGTAGCGATAAACAACCATGATTGGTTGAAACACGTCCTTTGATCAAAAGTAGTATGACGTAGTAAAAGTGTAATAGTCATAGAAATATAACACGATACATATTGTAAAATTTCATTATAACATGCGTATCATAAATGCATATTTGCTGTTGTAATTTGTTCTGAATTGTCACGAACTAAACTGAACTGTACTGAATCGAATTCAGCTGTATACTAATGCTCCCTCCAGTCTGTTATCTGTCCACACTACAGCAACACAAAACCTTTCCGCACTAGCTCCATTGCATATGTCTACACTATTTTTTCGGTGGTCGCATTGCACCTATAACAATAAAAGGACGACTGCGTTTATCCAAGCGAAACTAGTTTCCTAGCAAACGTCCTGTGTTTTAAATAAAGATGTGAGGTTTGTGATTTTTTATAGTCTCACATATCGAACTATGTTTACACCTGGAGGTGTGGTGGTGCTTGTTTAACATGCCTCGTTAACAAAGAGTCCACACGGTTTGCAAATAGGACACACTAACGCTTCTCGCAGCCGTTCCCCGATTTTCCGAGCTGTGTGCCCATAGTTACGTGGTAGAATGTGATTATGTTCACTACACAATCCATTAAGTCTCCAAATTTCCAATTACCATGATCAAAGACGACTTTACTCAATGTAACTGAGTTAAACAAATGGTAAAAAACTAAACCACAATCATGGAGAAGAGTATCACATCGGTTTATGGTTTGAAATTAACGCAACTCTGGCTGTTATATTGACAAACTGAAATCACTGAATTGATTTTCTAACCGTCCGAGGCTATTTGATAGTGGATTCACACCAACTCTGGTTGCATTTCAGAGAATAGTGGTCTAGTTTCCAATTGAAATACAAAAAGTAGCAAAATAATGCAAAAAAATGCATTCTACATGTTAAGAAAATTCACGTTTTCAGCATGGAGTTTTTTGAGTGAAACTTATTTGGGTAGGGTAAGAGTCGAACACAGAGAAATAAAATTCTTTGGCTGATATTTTAAGAGGACTATGCATGTCATTGCTTAGGGATTGTGTACCTACGTTGTTATGTTATCTCGTAAATGAAGTTGATGTTTCCGATTTTCCACCAATTTACATAAAATAATGCATAAATTAGTGGTAGAGGGATTGCTGCCGGGAACTACGTCCTCTGTGTAACGTTATGAAGTTATACAATGGAAGCCAATAGTGAAATTACGAAAGCTTTCGACAAGAAAATATGCCAAAATCAGCGGCTGAACGAACGACAGCGTGTCGTAAAGAGTGCAAATGAACCGCCGAAAATTGAGCCAAAAACGAGGGGGGGGGGGAAATACTCTGAGTGCGAGATTGCAGGATAAAGGAAAATATATTTTCTAACTTTTCTTTTGCCGTTTAATTTAGACTTGAAAGAATGCGGGAATGCAAGATAAAGGAAAATACATTTTCTAACTTTTCTTCTGCTGTTTAATTTAGATTTGAAAGAGTGCGGGAATGCAGGATAAAGAAAATACATTTTCTAACTTTTCTTCTGCCGTTTAATTTAGACTTGAAAGAGTGCAGAAATGCAAGATAGAGGAAAATATATTTTCTAACTTTTCTTCTGCCGTTTAATTTAGACTTGAAAGAGTGCAGGAATGTAAGATAAAGAACAATACATTTTCTAACTTTTCTTCTGCCGTTTAATTTAAACTTGAAAGAGTGCGGGAATGCAAGATAAAGGAAAATTCATTTTCTAACTTTTCTTCTGCCGCTTAAATTAGACTTGAAAGAGTACAGGAATGCAAAATAAAGGAAAATACATTTTCTAACTTTTCTTCTGCCGCTTAATTTAGATTTGAAAGAGCGCGGGAATACAAGATAAAGGAAAATACATTTTATAACTTTTCTTCTGCCGTTTGATTTGAACTGTAAAGAGTGCGAGAATGCAGGATAAAGAAAAATCCATTTTCTAACTTTTCTTCTGCTGTTTAATTTAGACTGGAACAAGTGCAAGAATGGAGTATAAAGAAAAATGAATTATCTAACTTTTATTCTGCTGCTGAAAAGAGTGCGAGAATGCAGGGTAAGAAAAATACATTTCGTAACTTTTGTCCTGCTGTTTAATTTAGACTGGAAACAGTGGAACTGCCAAATTCAAAGCCTTATAATATCTCCCACACTTAATATTTCGATATTCTGCTACTACAGCTCTAACAAGGATGGAATATGTAACATTTTTTTTCCTTTAACTCATATTCGTTAAAAATGGATTATGTAACATTATTCTGGGGAAGTATTCTATTATTTAAGAAGTTTTTGCAGGTTGACTCCGCTGTCAGCAATTGTTCAAAGAACTAAATAAATATTCTATAACCATATTTTAAAATTTATTGCAGAAACTTATATACAACATTAGGCTGGACATTCTGTTCTTATGTTCCTTTTGGACTTACAAGTGTAAAGTATGGAGATCATAATCCTAATTGAACATACGTCCTAATTTTTGTTAATTGACCATTCCGCTAATTGATATCGCAGGCAATTCAATAATTAACACCGTAGATAGTGTATTTAGAGAGTGTTGGTCATGTATGTGGGCTGAATGGTCATTCAATACGTGAAGAGACGTGCTCCATGGGTTGAACTTGTGTGACATTTGAACTGAAATTGCAGAACGTGTACGCGACGAACTTGTCTGCCGCACAGATACTGGATACTGTCCATTGCACCCGGGTGCTGTAACACGTACGAGCGCTACCAGCCACTGTGTACATTTCAGAGTCACACTATAAATGAATCGAAATCATTGAGTGCATCAAAACGGTTTCACAGACCACACAAGTGACACAATAGCTGTTCTATGCTATCTTTTTAAATAATCGCAGTATTTATGGTAATGCTTAAGTTGACTTTTGAACGGTATAGCACCTGATGTGGGCACTGTAGTATCATTGATTCATTTGGTGACTTGACTGCATATAGGAAAATATAACAGCAACAAAATAAATACACAAAGAGAAATCCAGACAGCGACAATAAACTGTGGCGTTAGACAAGAATATCCTCTGTCACCGTCACTTTTTAACCTGTATATTGACGATCTCATACAAAATTGGGAGATGAGTTTAGGCCACAATACTTTTAATTTCAATAATATTCCACTGAACTATCTATTATTCGCTGACGATTAGATAATAATAAATACTGAAGACGGATTACAAAGATGTATTTTTAAATTAAACGACATAAGCAAAGAATGTGTATTGACGACCTTACACAAAATTGGGAGATGAGTTTAAGCCACAATACTTTTAATTTCAATAATATTCCACTCAACTATCTATTATTCGCTGACGATTAGATAATAATAAGTACTGAAGACGGATTACAAAGAGATATTTTTAAACTGAACGGCGTATAAGCAAAGAATGTGTATTGACGACCTGATACAAAATTGGGAGATGAGTTTAGGCCACAATACTTTTAATTTCAATAATATTCTAATGAATTATCTATTATTCGCTGACGATTAGATAATAATAAATACTGAAGACGGATTACAAAGAGGTATTTTTAAACTGAACGACATAAGCAAAGAATGTGTATTGACGACCTCATACAAAATTGGGAGATGAGTTTAGGCCACAATACTTTTAATTTCAATAATATTCTAATGAATTATCTATTATTCGCTGACGATTAGATAATAATAAATACTGAAGACTGATTACGAAGATGTATTTTTAAATTGAACGACATAAGCAAAGAATGTGTATTGACGACCTTACACAAAATTGGGAGTTGAGTTTAGGCCACAATACTTTTACTTTCAATAATATTCCACTGAATTATCTATTATTCGCTGACGATTAGATAATAATAAGTACTGAAGACGGATTACAAAGAGATATTTTTAAACTGAACGACATAAGCAAAGAATGTGTATTGACGACCTCATACAAAATTGGGAGATGAGTTTAGGCCACATTACTTTTAATTTCAATAATATTCCACTGAACTATCTATTATTCGCTGACGATTAGCTAATAATAAGTACTGGAGACGGATTACAAAGAGGTATTTTTAAACTGAACTACCTCATGTGTATTGACTACCTCATACAAAATTGGGAGGTGAGTTTATGCCACAATACTTTCACTTTCAATAATACTCCACTGAACTATCTATTATTCGCTGACGATCAGATAAAAATGAGCACTGAAGACGGATTAAAAAGATGTACTTTAAACTGAACGATATAAGCAAAGAATGTATATTGACGATCTCATAAAAATTGGGAGATCAGTTTCGGCCACAATAATTCTACTTTCAGTAATACTACACTGAAGTATTCCCTGACGATCAGATAAGAATAACAAGCACTGAAGACGGATTACAAAGAGGTATTTTTAAACTGAACGACATAGCAAAGAATGTATATTGACGATCTTGTACAGAATAGGGAGACGAGTTTAGGCCACAGTACTTTTACTTTCAATAATACTACCCTGAACTATCTATTATTCGCTAACGCTCAGATAATAGGCCCTAAGCACTGAAGACGGATTACAAAGAGATATTTTTAAACTGAACGAGGTATAAGCAAAGAAATTTCATCTCGGCAAATTTGTCTGGATTCACATGTTTGGTTCAACTTTGACTACCACATAATAGCACATTAATAATACCTAATTTTTTAATATTTGAAATGTTACTATCAAAGTCCTTTACATTTTCATGTGGAACAAAACTTTCTAGATTGTTAAATGTATTTATTTGGTCGATAATTTTATCGTTAATTATAAATAATTTGCCTCTTTTTGGATTTTTAACTCGAAAGGCCATTATTTTAGATTTTTATGTTGCAATTCTCAATCTATGACCTTTTAAAATTCAACTTAATTTGTGACTTACAATCTGTAAGTTATCTGTTAACGTGTGATTATGAGCCGATCATCTGTAAATAAAAGTGTTGAAACTTACTTCGCTCTGGTAATTTTTATTTCCCCCACTAATGATTTTTATCCACTTATTTAGAATATCATTCATGTAAGTACTGAATTATGTTGGTGAAAACCTTAGCCCATTTTAAAGTGAAAAAGTAAAATGACCCCAGTTCGATCTTCTGAAAGTAATAACCAACTCTTGAATATTCACGGGCATTTTTCCCAATTTACCCTTGACAATGTCAATTTTTCCTAAAACATTTTTTCTCTAATATATTTTTTACCAAATCTTTTCTCCCAATACGATCTCTTTTCCAGTAAATTTTTCCCAGTGTTATCTCCCAAGGATTGGGTAATAAATGTAGGCCTAATTTAAGGTACCTTTGTATTAATGTAATGTGTACTTCAGGCCTGGGCATTATTAAATCGATGGAGTCTCTGCAGATTCCCCTTAAATACCCACTCCACCTTCCCAGGCTGAGACGAGCACACAGGAACGTAAGCATTGCTCAGTGATGGCAGGCATCATAGCTTTTACTAACTTCCGGCTCTCGCTGGGCGTCTGAAATCCAACACTGATGCACAGTGCCCATTGTACGTTTGTTTATAAGGCAGTGTAAGTGAGGTTTCTGAGTTGCGTTTCACTTCCCCGTTGGAGTACTTCAACAACGCAAATAATATTTACTTACAGCTGAAAATTATGGCCTTCACTTCAAAGTGAAATGAACAATGAAGCTTTACTACAATATTGTCTGAAACAGATTATCCCAAACCACCGATTTTATTGATTCGATATTGACGTAATATTGTGACACTTTTTGCTTTGTATAGCTCTGATGGATATAGTGGTGATATTGCATGCTTTTTTCATCTTCCTAGCTGCTCGCTGACTTGTGTTTGGTAAATATTCCACAATTTCGTTGTCTTTTTCCAGCAGTTCTTGTAATAAAATATTCCAATATTTCCAATATATTGATTACAAGTACAAAGCCAAGTATACATGTATACACCAACTTTCAACATTCTGTCATCTGGATAATCTGGATCATTGTATCTTGCCTGTAAACCAGAATTTTTAATCTCTCGGTACAGTAACTGACCGAGATGAAAAAAAGAAAAGAGCAACACACGTTTGTTTGAAGAATGGTATTTGGAGTAGCAGTGATTATTGCTACTTCTAAGTGTGGTAATATTCTTCTGTGCGAAAACCTTGAACCGCTTCTGTAACTGCCCCAAACTGCTACTGTAAAACCTCTGCCTTTGAAGATAAGAGGCCTGAGGCAAATGTGAAAGAGCATGCCACATTGGTATCATTATTTTCTCTTTAATTTTACATCTACTGTTGTAAATATTTGGTTAATGTATTTGGTGAACAACTAGAGACATCATGAACAAATCAAATATATAAATTAAATACATCCTTCTATATTTGTTTTTAAACGGTAAACCTATAATACAGGGTATAAATAAAATGAATGAAGCATACGATTGCATATGTAAATTCTTCATAACAGCTTCATGTTTAGAAACGGAAGAAAAGAAGAAACACAAGAAAGAGAGAAAAGGGAAGAAGCTGCAGAGACGGGATGACCGGAAAAAGCGGAAGGACAGAAGAAACGAAGGGAAGTAGCAAAGAAGGAACGGAAGCAACGAGAAAACGTATGGAACAAAGATTCGGAAGAAGCGCAGAAACGTACAAACGGAAGCAACGAAGAACCGGTAGAAACGAAAGAAATGAAACAGACTAAACAGAAGAAAAGAAGAAACGAGAGAAAGAAAGAAACAAAGAAAAAGCCGAGAAGAGAAGAAACGGAAGTACCGAAGAAACAGATAAAACTGATCGGAAGAAAGGGAGGCACTAAAGGAACTAAGAAACTGAAAAACGGAGACTATGAAATGGAAGAAATGAGTGAACGGATAAAACGGAAGAAATTAAAAACGAAGAAACCAGAAACGTAGGAAACGAAAAATGGAAGCAATAAAGAATAGGTAGAAAAAAACTGGTTGAAACTAAAATGAAGGAAACGGTAAAACGGAATAAACGTAAGAAACGGATGAAGCGAAGAAATGGAGAAACTGAAGAAACGAAGGAATGGGAAGCGGGAGAAACGGAAGAAACGAAGGAGATGGAAGAAATTGAGAACGAAAAAAGGAACAGAAGAAACGAAAGTAACAGAATTACCAAAAGTAACATAAATAACGAATGAAACAGAAGAAACAGAGGAACCGAAGAACGGAGGAACGGAAGAAACTGAGAAACAGAAAAAACGGAGGAACTGAAGAACGGAAGAAGTGATGAAATGAAAAAACCGGGAAACATAAGAAACGTAGGAGCGGGTAACGGAGAAACGGAAGAAAAGAGAAAAAGGAAGAAAATGAGAAACAGAAGAAACGGAAGAAACAAAATAAACTGAGAAACTTAAGAAACTGAGAAACGAAGAACAGAAGAAACTAGAGTACCGAATGGAAGAATCGGATAAAACTGAAGGCATAATTACAATTATTAATTTATATATATATATATATTTATATATATTTCATTGTTTGTTATAAATGTAAGCAACTTAAATGATTTTATGCTCGACCATGCCGAAATGTAGTAATTATACACCTGGTAGTGGCTCTTTAATGCACGTCATTAAAGTACACCTATTCATTATAATTCAGTTGTTCAGCCAATGAAAAATCACTATTGTACTGATTGTACCATTATAAAACCGCAAGTATCGATTATTCTCGGATATGCAATCGAAAGACAATTAGCGAAAAGTCACGGAGGCTGGAAATCCAATACTGTCTGTTACTATAATAATTAGCGTTAATTGTAAATAATATTCAAATAAATTCAATTTGTCATCTCGTTTTTAAATTCTAAATCAATTTCCAGGTTATATCAAGCCTAATGTTCATGTTATTCTCTATATTATATCAAGGTCAATGACATTCGTGTTTCGGAAAAGGTCAATATTTGCGTCTGCGTACATCTTACAATTCAGGTCAGTTCCGCTCCTCACTTACATAACCATAACATCAATAATTATGAATAATTCCAAGTTAGAAATATGGTCGAGCATAAAAAGTCGTATGAAACTTGCCTATAATGGTAATTAAGAAGCTCGTATGAAAATTATGAAACTTGCTTGCGCTTGTTTCATAAACAAACATACTCGCGTCTTAATTACTATCATTATAGGCTCGTTGCATAATGTACTATTAATATCAAGTTCATTATATACCGTTGTTCTACAAAAAGGTCTTTTCGCATCATAATTTGTATATTTGACTATGTACTTATATTAGCATCTACTTAATGCTTTTATCATTATGACAAAATAGAGAATGAGTGTGATTTCGATTTACTTACGTTTAGTAAGTTGAAACTTAATTTATGTTAATGGATAGTGGGATGTCAAACGACTCTGCGTTTGAAATTAAACAAATCTTATTATACTTACGGAATATTTACTATCCGGGAGTAGTTTACCAGCTATTCTCTACTGCACGGGTTCTATGCGATTCTTTGTTTTCACTGTGCTAATGGATAAAAGGCCTTGCTTAATGTGTCTAGAAACTTGGAAACACAACAGTACCTAGTTAAAGGTTGCATTATGTTTCACGAATAATCTGGAATATATAAGGAAATTTATCGTCAGCAGTGGAAGAACAGCACGACAGATCTTTCACGAGGGATTTATAACTCCCTTGTGTACGTGACAAGCTAAGCGCAAAACCTGCAGATCTCAGTTCGTATTAACACAGTTCTTGTGAGGTCCCGCAATTCGTCGAATATCTCGCAAAATTTAGATTATAGAAGGAACTCCGTGAGTTTGAATAACAAGATCAGACAGTGAGTAACATCTCGATAGAATTGCCTTAACATTGGAAGAAAAGACAAACTGTTCACACTTGAATTTTCTTGATTCCTTGTCTTTAAGCTTTCCAATGATGAATTCCTTATCAACCTTGATATACTTATGTATGTTATCAATAGGCTATACAGGGTGTAATCGATATAAACTGCCAAAATTATATATACTTACTACTTACTGGCTTTTAAGGAACCCGTAGGTTCATTGCCGCCCTCACATAAGCCCGCCATTGGTCCCTATCCTGTGCAAGATTAATCCAGTCTCTACCTTCATATCCCACCTCCCTCAAATCCATTTTAATATTATCTTCCCATCTACGTCTCGGCCTCCCCAAAGGTCTTTTTCCCTCCGGCCTCCCAACTAACACTCTATATGCATTTCTGGATTCGCCCATACGTGCCACATGTCCTGCCCATCTCAAACGTCTGGATTTAATGTTCCTAATTATGGCAGGTGAAGTATACAATGCGTGCAGCTCTGCGTTGTGTAACTTTCTCCATTCTCCTGTACCTTCATCCCTCTTAGCCCCAAATATTTTCCTAAGAACCTTATTCTCAAACACCCTTAATCTCTGTTCCTCTCTCAAAGTGAGAGTCCAAGTTTCACTACCATACAGAACAACCGGTAATATAACTGTTTTATAAATTCTAACTTTCAGATTTTTTTACAGCAGACTAGATGATAAAAGCTTCTCAACCGATTAATAACACGCATTTCCCATATTTATTCTGTCTTTAATTTCCTCCCGAGTGTCATTTATATTTGTTACTATTGCTCCAAGATATTTGAACTTCTCCACCTCTTCAAAAGATAAATTTCCAATTTTTATATTTCCATTTTGTACAATATTCTGGTCACGAGACATAATCATATACTTTGTCTTTTCGGGATTTACTTCCAAACCGATCGCTCTACTTGCTTCAAGTAAAATTTCCGTGTTTTCCCTAATCGTTTGTGGATTTTCTCCTAACATATTCACGTCATTCGCATAGACAAGAAGCTGATGTAACCCGTTCAATTCCAAACCCTCTCTGTTATCCTGAACTTTCCTAATGGCATATTCTAGAGCGAAGTTAAAAAGTAAAGGTGATAGTGCATCTCCCTGCTTTAGCCCGCAGTGAATTGGAAAAGCATCAGATAGAAACTGACCTATACGGACTCTGCTGTATGTTTCACTGAGACACAGTTTAATTAATCGAATTAGTTTCTTGGGAATACCAAATTCAATAAGAATATCATATAATACTTCCCTCTTAACCGAGTCATATACCTTTTTGAAATCTATGAATAACTGATGTACTGTACCCTTATACTCCCATTTTTCTCCATTATCTGTCGAATACAAAATATCTGATCAATAGTCGATCTATTACGCCTAAAACCACACTGATGATCCCCAATAATTTCATCTACGTACGGAGTTAATCTTCTCAAAAGGATATTCGACAAAATTTTGTACGACGTCAACAAAAGTGATATTCCTCGAAAGTTACTACAGTTAGTCTTGACCCCCTTCTTAAAAATAGGTACGATTATGGACTCCATCCATTGTTCTGGTACAATTTCCTTTTCCCAAATTATCAGTCTATTGAACAAAATATCTTGAGAAATTTAATTATAACTTTTAATTTTATTTTTAATTTGTAAAATACCATGTTTTTAAGATTAATAGTATTTTAATTACTCGTTTACATTTCGACAGAACGTAAATCTTAATGTTGTTTGCCTTTCACCCAACACATTCTACCAATACACAACAGAGTAATAAACGACTGCTTCAGCATACATACCGGGCAAAGTATCCTAAATATTTACTGTCTATTCTCATTTCCAAAAAGTTTGGACTCACAAAATGTATTTTTTTTTTCTGGGAAAACCAAGACAGTTACAGAAAACAACATTCGACTTTTTTCTTAATTTATTTATGCTCTATCACCAGTATCTACTTTTAGACAGTTTATATCAGTGGTCGTCAGCACTCGCTGATATCCGGAGCAACATCAAATGCACCGTCGTGCAGCAGGCAGAGAGGGATAGAGCATACTCGCCAGCAACTACGGTGCACCATAGTGCAGTCTCTTATCCGCGGGTAAGAGACGCTAGCCCGAGCGTGGTCTGTGCTGACATCGCTGGTTTATATCGTTTACACCCTGTACATAGAACTTAAGAGTCACACTATTGCTTATTTGTGTATATCTCTATTCCTTCATAAAATTTTCTGTATAACATACAATATGTTCTCTTTAGTAATAATTTACTGTATTATTGTAAACAATCATATTAAAATAATGATGATAATAATAATAATAATAATAATAATAATAATAATAATAATAATAATAATAATACGTGTAGATATTGGAATGGATACCTACAAAAAGGTGAAAGAGGGGAAGGCGAAGGGTTAAATGAATGCAGGAAATTATTAAAGAAATGCGAGAGAAAGAATTACAAGGAGACTGCGAAATTAAATAAGAATGGAGAAGAAACATTTTAGCACAAGAAGATATTTAAGCATTGAAAACCTTTCTGTATTAATAATAATAATAATAATGATGATAACAATAATAATAATAATAATAATAATAATAATAAAATGATAAACTGTGCTGATATTGTAATGTATACCTACAAAAAGGTGGAAGAGGGGAAGGCCAAGGATTAAATGGATGGAGGAAATTAAAGAAATGCAACAGAAGGCATTAGAAGGAGACTGCGAAAATAAAAAGAATGGAGAAGAAACATTTTAGCACAAGAATATATTTGAGCATTGAAAACTTCTCTGTAATAATAATAATAATAATAATAATAATAATAATAATAATAATAATAATAGTCTAATAATAATACCATTAATATTACAACGTAATATTATTTTATTATTCATAATAATACCATTAATTTTACAATGTAATATTTTATTATTATTATTATTATTATTATTATTATTATTATTATTATTATTATTATTGTTATTGTTTTTTCGAAGGTCCACTATTATCTGCTCTGTGAACCACCAGGAGTCCGTGACCTCTCGTGTGACAATCACTGATGTAAAGGCGGAACTGTGTTGTTCGTACACCGAGTGCTATGTGTATATTTTTTGCCCTGTTGCCAAACTACGTATATTTTCAGCCTAATTTTCTATATGCACTTAATTACAAAATGCATGATATTATTTTTTATTTATTTAATGTATTGTATTGTCCCCTTCAATCTGAGCAGTTACATTACTTCCATCCTTTATATCTGTGAAGCGTTAGTAATTGCATAGCTATGGTAAGATGGAAAATTAAAAAAAAATCCTTAACAACTCTGAATACTGCAAAAGTTTTGAATAGTATTTAAATAGGCGTTTGAGCTGTAACAAGATCTTTTTTATAATATTACTATTATTGTCTAATTACGAATTTCTTTAACGAAACACAGAATTTGATGCACCGTGCGTTTATCTGCTGGCAATCCTATTTCTACCCCTTCATCGCTCTCTCATATTTTTCTCCAGTATTTGTTCAAGATCTTCAATCAAAACTAATATAACGGCTTCAAGAACTCCATCAATATCTGAAGTTTTCCAAGTGAACACAAATGCACTCTAATAAATTATCCCTGAAGCTTTTTAAGTAGCCCTGTGTAAATCTTAAGTAACCAAGAAAGTTCGTCCTGTTTTTTTTTTTTTTTTGCGTTGTAACGATAATTTGAAGTAATTGTATATATTCTTTTCCTTCTTCTAGAAAATAAAACAACTTCGAAAGTGCAGGTACAGTCGACCATAAAATGGTTGTGTGTCAGGATGTAATAGAACTTTAAAAGTTCAAACTAGGACTGACGGCTTGAAAGATGCATCTTGTATTTCGTGAAAAATAACTATGTTGGGAGCGCTACAAAATTGTGTTAGGATATTTAAATATAGGATGAACCATTATGAGATTGTACCAGGCCCCGGGTCAATTTTTCTCTTTTCC